>NW_027666519.1:0-102953 GCF_963455335.1 Martes martes
CCGAGCCGAAGGCAGAGGCTCAACCCACTGAGCCACCCAGGTGCCCCTCATATGGGGTCTTTACTGCATTTGACTCCTTTCACTTAGCTTACTCTTTTCAAGGTTCAGAAGTTTTATTTATTTCTTTAGTCGGTTACGTACTCACTTACTTTCTCACTCACTGATTCATTCATTCATTCATTCATCCATCCATTCATTCATTCATAGAGCTATGTATTTTACACGTTATGGACAATACTCCAGAGTGGAGTTTGATGATGGTATTTCTTTGGGGCCACCTTGTGGCCAAAGGCTGAACTGCTCCTGGAACGCTAAGGAACAGGAAACTGGAAGGGATGGTCTGGCACACAAACCCACCACACAGAACTTTCTGGAGGTCGAGATGGAAAGTGAGGAATTCCTCCACTAAACCATATAGGTGGGCACTCTCCGGACACTATATGTAAATGGAAACAGTTTTATAGAGAAACACAAGACATATGAGTGGTCTGTTGCGTTTTCTGGCCCTTTCGCTCGGCTCACTGCTTTCAAGGGTCATCCGCTGTGTTCTCACGTATTAATTTATTCATCCTTTCATTCATTCGTGTATTTATTATTTTATTTCCATACGTATTTATTTGTTAGTTTTTCATTGAACTGACTTACTCATTCGTGTATAGATTTCACAGCTGGCAGACAAGTCCTGAAAGTGGACGCGGTCGATGGTGGCTCCGTGGCTCCACCTCGTGGCAAAAGCCCGAACTGCTGCCTGAAAACGAAGGAACGGGATATTGAGGGGGATGGTCTGCGTGTGACACAAACCCACCATGCAGAACTTTCTGGAGGTCAGTTTGGGAAGTGGGGACTTCCTTGACTAATCCATGTTGGTGGGCCCTCTCTGGGACAGTCCAGCGAAGTGGAATCATACAATACGTGGTCTTTACCATTTCTGAGTCCTTTCACTGAGCCGAATATGTTCAAGGTTCATAAATGTCATGTATTTACTTACTTACATATTTATTTGCTTATTTATGTATGGATTTCACACTTGCAGATGATACCTGAGAGTGGAGTTTGATGATCGTGGTTTACATACATATGGGACGGAAACTCTCTCTCTCGTGGGCCACCTTGTGGCAAAAGCCTGAACCGCTGCCGGAAAACTAAGGGACAGGAAAAGGGGCGGGATGATCTGTGACACAGACCCACCACACAGAATTTTCTGGAGGCGAAAGTGGAACGTGGGGAATTCCTGGACTCTGCCACGTAGGTGGGCTCTCTCTAGACACGACAAAGAAATGCACTCATTTTTATAGACAAATGTAGACATACTGTGGTCTTTCAATTGTCGACTCCCTTCGCTTAGCTTAATACATTCAAGGCTCCTCCATTTACTTTAGTTATATGTTACTTTGTTACTTTCTTTCTTATTTCCTTGTTGATGGGCTGACTGATGGATTGATTGACTGACTGAGGTGGCGTTTCAGGACGGCGGTTCTTTGGGGCCACCTTGTGGCCAAAGCCTGAACGACTCCTTGAACGCTGAGGAACAGGAAAACGGAAGGGATGGTCTCCGACACAAACCCACCACAGAGAGCTTTCTGGACGTCAGAAAGGAAAGTAGGGAATTCCTTGACTAAACCTTATAGGTGGGCTTTCTGGACATTATACATCAATGGCATCATTTTTACAGAGAAACAGAAGACATATGTGTGGTCTGTTGCATTTTCTAGTCCTTTCACTTAGCTCACTGCTTTCAAGGGTCATCCACTGTATTTTCACTTATTTATTTACTCACTCCTTTATCATTTTACTTACAGATTTATTTATCTGTCCATTTTTTAGTTTTATTTGTTTGCTCATTCTTTATATATTTTCCACCTGGCGGACAATTCTTGACAGCGGACATTGATGATGGTGGTTCTATTGCGCCACCTCGTGTCCAAAGCCTGAACTGCCGCCTGAACACCTAGGAACAGGCAGTTGAGAGGGATTGTCTGGGACACAAGCCCACCACACAGACCTTTCTGGAGGCCAGCTTGGAAAGTGGGGAATTCCTTGACTAAGCCCATGTAGGTGGGCTCTCTCTGGACACTATGTAGAAACGTAATCATGGTAATAGACAAAGGTAGACAGAGTTGCTGTCTGTTGCCTTTTCTACTCCTGTCACTGAGCTTAATACTTTCAAGATGCATTCATTTGGTTGATGTAGTTCGTCAGTTGGCTACTTCCTGTCTTGCTTTCTTACTTACTTCATTATGCACATATTTATTTATGTATTCATGTCTGTATGCATGGATTTATGTACCTATGTATGTTACACCTCATAGACAATACTTGAGAGTGGAGTTTGAGGACGTGATTCTTTGGCGCCACCTTGTGGCAACAACCTGAACCGGTGCTGGCGCACTAAGGAGCAGGAAAATGGAAGGGAGGGTCCGGGACACAAACCCACCAGACAGAGCTTTCTGGAAGTCAAAATGGAAAGTGGGGAATTCTTGGACTAAACCATATCAGTGGGCTCTGTCTGGACACTACATATCAATGGAATCTTTCTTAGAGGCCTATATATGTATACCTCCATATATATATACACATATACATGTATATGTGTATATACACACACATATATGTGTATATATACATATACATGTATATGTGTATATATATATGGAGGTATACAAATACACACACGCACGCGCGCGCACGTATGCACACACACACACACACACACACACACACACACACACACATATATATTTGTGGTCTTTGGCATTTTTGAGTCCTTGAACCTACCTTATCATTTTCAAGGTTCATCCATTCTTTTCTTGATTGATTGATGGGTCTACCAATCCATTTATTATTCTATTAACATATTTATTTGTTAATTTATTATTTCCTTATATACTCATTCATTTATATCGTTTTCACCTTGCAGACAATTCCGGAAACTGGTGTTTGTCGAAGGTGGTTCTGTGGCGCCACCTTGTGGCAAAAGCCCGAACTGCTGCCTGCAAACGAAGGAACGGGAAATTGAGAGGGATGGTCTGTGACTCGAACCCGGCACAAGGAGCTTTCTGGAGGCCAAAATGGGAAGGGGGAACTTCCTTGACTAAACCATGTCGGTGGGCTCTCTCTGGACAGTACATAGAAGTGGAATCCTACCAGATGGGGTCTTTACTTTTTTTTTTAAGATTTTTTTTTATTGATTGGCCAGACCGAGACCACAAGTAGGCAGAGAGGCAGAGAGAGAGGGGCAAGCAGGCTCCCCGCTGAGCAGAGAGCCGGATGCGGGGCTCGATCCCAGGACCCTGAGATCACGACCCGAGCCGAAGGCAGAGGCTCAACCCACTGAGCCACCCAGGTGCCCCCCATATGGGGTCTTTACTGCATTTGACTCCTTTCACTTAGCTTACTCTTTTCAAGGTTCAGAAGTTTTATTTATTTCTTTAGTCGGTTACGTACTCACTTACTTTCTCACTCACTGATTCATTCATTCATTCATTCATCCATCCATTCATTCATTCATAGAGCTATGTATTTTACACGTTATGGACAATACTCCAGAGTGGAGTTTGATGATGGTATTTCTTTGGGGCCACCTTGTGGCCAAAGGCTGAACTGCTCCTGGAACGCTAAGGAACAGGAAACTGGAAGGGATGGTCTGGCACACAAACCCACCACACAGAACTTTCTGGAGGTCGAGATGGAAAGTGAGGAATTCCTCCACTAAACCATATAGGTGGGCACTCTCCGGACACTATATGTAAATGGAAACAGTTTTATAGAGAAACACAAGACATATGAGTGGTCTGTTGCGTTTTCTGGCCCTTTCGCTCGGCTCACTGCTTTCAAGGGTCATCCGCTGTGTTCTCACGTATTAATTTATTCATCCTTTCATTCATTCGTGTATTTATTATTTTATTTCCATACGTATTTATTTGTTAGTTTTTCATTGAACTGACTTACTCATTCGTGTATAGATTTCACAGCTGGCAGACAAGTCCTGAAAGTGGACGCGGTCGATGGTGGCTCCGTGGCTCCACCTCGTGGCAAAAGCCCGAACTGCTGCCTGAAAACGAAGGAACGGGATATTGAGGGGGATGGTCTGCGTGTGACACAAACCCACCATGCAGAACTTTCTGGAGGTCAGTTTGGGAAGTGGGGACTTCCTTGACTAATCCATGTTGGTGGGCCCTCTCTGGGACAGTCCAGCGAAGTGGAATCATACAATACGTGGTCTTTACCATTTCTGAGTCCTTTCACTGAGCCGAATATGTTCAAGGTTCATAAATGTCATGTATTTACTTACTTACATATTTATTTGCTTATTTATGTATGGATTTCACACTTGCAGATGATACCTGAGAGTGGAGTTTGATGATCGTGGTTTACATACATATGGGACGGAAACTCTCTCTCTCGTGGGCCACCTTGTGGCAAAAGCCTGAACCGCTGCCGGAAAACTAAGGGACAGGAAAAGGGGCGGGATGATCTGTGACACAGACCCACCACACAGAATTTTCTGGAGGCGAAAGTGGAACGTGGGGAATTCCTGGACTCTGCCACGTAGGTGGGCTCTCTCTAGACACGACAAAGAAATGCACTCATTTTTATAGACAAATGTAGACATACTGTGGTCTTTCAATTGTCGACTCCCTTCGCTTAGCTTAATACATTCAAGGCTCCTCCATTTACTTTAGTTATATGTTACTTTGTTACTTTCTTTCTTATTTCCTTGTTGATGGGCTGACTGATGGATTGATTGACTGACTGAGGTGGCGTTTCAGGACGGCGGTTCTTTGGGGCCACCTTGTGGCCAAAGCCTGAACGACTCCTTGAACGCTGAGGAACAGGAAAACGGAAGGGATGGTCTCCGACACAAACCCACCACAGAGAGCTTTCTGGACGTCAGAAAGGAAAGTAGGGAATTCCTTGACTAAACCTTATAGGTGGGCTTTCTGGACATTATACATCAATGGCATCATTTTTACAGAGAAACAGAAGACATATGTGTGGTCTGTTGCATTTTCTAGTCCTTTCACTTAGCTCACTGCTTTCAAGGGTCATCCACTGTATTTTCACTTATTTATTTACTCACTCCTTTATCATTTTACTTACAGATTTATTTATCTGTCCATTTTTTAGTTTTATTTGTTTGCTCATTCTTTATATATTTTCCACCTGGCGGACAATTCTTGACAGCGGACATTGATGATGGTGGTTCTATTGCGCCACCTCGTGTCCAAAGCCTGAACTGCCGCCTGAACACCTAGGAACAGGCAGTTGAGAGGGATTGTCTGGGACACAAGCCCACCACACAGACCTTTCTGGAGGCCAGCTTGGAAAGTGGGGAATTCCTTGACTAAGCCCATGTAGGTGGGCTCTCTCTGGACACTATGTAGAAACGTAATCATGGTAATAGACAAAGGTAGACAGAGTTGCTGTCTGTTGCCTTTTCTACTCCTGTCACTGAGCTTAATACTTTCAAGATGCATTCATTTGGTTGATGTAGTTCGTCAGTTGGCTACTTCCTGTCTTGCTTTCTTACTTACTTCATTATGCACATATTTATTTATGTATTCATGTCTGTATGCATGGATTTATGTACCTATGTATGTTACACCTCATAGACAATACTTGAGAGTGGAGTTTGAGGACGTGATTCTTTGGCGCCACCTTGTGGCAACAACCTGAACCGGTGCTGGCGCACTAAGGAGCAGGAAAATGGAAGGGAGGGTCCGGGACACAAACCCACCAGACAGAGCTTTCTGGAAGTCAAAATGGAAAGTGGGGAATTCTTGGACTAAACCATATCAGTGGGCTCTGTCTGGACACTACATATCAATGGAATCTTTCTTAGAGGCCTATATATGTATACCTCCATATATATATACACATATACATGTATATGTATATATACACATATATGTGTATATATACATATACATGTATATGTGTATATATATATGGAGGTATACAAATACACACACGCACGCGTGCGCACGTATGCACACACACACACACACACACACACACACACATATATATTTGTGGTCTTTGGCATTTTTGAGTCCTTGAACCTACCTTATCATTTTCAAGGTTCATCCATTCTTTTCTTGATTGATTGATGGGTCTACCAATCCATTTATTATTCTATTAACATATTTATTTGTTAATTTATTATTTCCTTATATACTCATTCATTTATATCGTTTTCACCTTGCAGACAATTCCGGAAACTGGTGTTTGTCGAAGGTGGTTCTGTGGCGCCACCTTGTGGCAAAAGCCCGAACTGCTGCCTGCAAACGAAGGAACGGGAAATTGAGAGGGATGGTCTGTGACTCGAACCCGGCACAAGGAGCTTTCTGGAGGCCAAAATGGGAAGGGGGAACTTCCTTGACTAAACCATGTCGGTGGGCTCTCTCTGGACAGTACATAGAAGTGGAATCCTACCAGATGGGGTCTTTACTTTTTTTTTTAAGATTTTTTTTTATTGATTGGCCAGACCGAGACCACAAGTAGGCAGAGAGGCAGAGAGAGAGGGGCAAGCAGGCTCCCCGCTGAGCAGAGAGCCGGATGCGGGGCTCGATCCCAGGACCCTGAGATCACGACCCGAGCCGAAGGCAGAGGCTCAACCCACTGAGCCACCCAGGTGCCCCCCATATGGGGTCTTTACTGCATTTGACTCCTTTCACTTAGCTTACTCTTTTCAAGGTTCAGAAGTTTTATTTATTTCTTTAGTCGGTTACGTACTCACTTACTTTCTCACTCACTGATTCATTCATTCATTCATTCATTCATCCATTCATTCATTCATAGAGCTATGTATTTTACACGTTATGGACAATACTCCAGAGTGGAGTTTGATGATGGTATTTCTTTGGGGCCACCTTGTGGCCAAAGGCTGAACTGCTCCTGGAACGCTAAGGAACAGGAAACTGGAAGGGATGGTCTGGCACACAAACCCACCACACAGTACTTTCTGGAGGTCGAGATGGAAAGTGAGGAATTCCTCCACTAAACCATATAGGTGGGCACTCTCCGGACACTATATGTAAATGGAAACAGTTTTATAGAGAAACACAAGACATATGAGTGGTCTGTTGCGTTTTCTGGCCCTTTCGCTCGGCTCACTGCTTTCAAGGGTCATCCGCTGTGTTCTCACGTATTAATTTATTCATCCTTTCATTCATTCGTGTATTTATTATTTTATTTCCATACGTATTTATTTGTTAGTTTTTCATTGAACTGACTTACTCATTCGTGTATAGATTTCACAGCTGGCAGACAAGTCCTGAAAGTGGACGCGGTCGATGGTGGCTCCGTGGCTCCACCTCGTGGCAAAAGCCCGAACTGCTGCCTGAAAACGAAGGAACGGGATATTGAGGGGGATGGTCTGCGTGTGACACAAACCCACCATGCAGAACTTTCTGGAGGTCAGTTTGGGAAGTGGGGACTTCCTTGACTAATCCATGTTGGTGGGCCCTCTCTGGGACAGTCCAGCGAAGTGGAATCATACAATACGTGGTCTTTACCATTTCTGAGTCCTTTCACTGAGCCGAATATGTTCAAGGTTCATAAATGTCATGTATTTACTTACTTACATATTTATTTGCTTATTTATGTATGGATTTCACACTTGCAGATGATACCTGAGAGTGGAGTTTGATGATCGTGGTTTACATACATATGGGACGGAAACTCTCTCTCTCGTGGGCCACCTTGTGGCAAAAGCCTGAACCGCTGCCGGAAAACTAAGGGACAGGAAAAGGGGCGGGATGATCTGTGACACAGACCCACCACACAGAATTTTCTGGAGGCGAAAGTGGAACGTGGGGAATTCCTGGACTCTGCCACGTAGGTGGGCTCTCTCTAGACACGACAAAGAAATGCACTCATTTTTATAGACAAATGTAGACATACTGTGGTCTTTCAATTGTCGACTCCCTTCGCTTAGCTTAATACATTCAAGGCTCCTCCATTTACTTTAGTTATATGTTACTTTGTTACTTTCTTTCTTATTTCCTTGTTGATGGGCTGACTGATGGATTGATTGACTGACTGAGGTGGCGTTTCAGGACGGCGGTTCTTTGGGGCCACCTTGTGGCCAAAGCCTGAACGACTCCTTGAACGCTGAGGAACAGGAAAACGGAAGGGATGGTCTCCGACACAAACCCACCACAGAGAGCTTTCTGGACGTCAGAAAGGAAAGTAGGGAATTCCTTGACTAAACCTTATAGGTGGGCTTTCTGGACATTATACATCAATGGCATCATTTTTACAGAGAAACAGAAGACATATGTGTGGTCTGTTGCATTTTCTAGTCCTTTCACTTAGCTCACTGCTTTCAAGGGTCATCCACTGTATTTTCACTTATTTATTTACTCACTCCTTTATCATTTTACTTACAGATTTATTTATCTGTCCATTTTTTAGTTTTATTTGTTTGCTCATTCTTTATATATTTTCCACCTGGCGGACAATTCTTGACAGCGGACATTGATGATGGTGGTTCTATTGCGCCACCTCGTGTCCAAAGCCTGAACTGCCGCCTGAACACCTAGGAACAGGCAGTTGAGAGGGATTGTCTGGGACACAAGCCCACCACACAGACCTTTCTGGAGGCCAGCTTGGAAAGTGGGGAATTCCTTGACTAAGCCCATGTAGGTGGGCTCTCTCTGGACACTATGTAGAAACGTAATCATGGTAATAGACAAAGGTAGACAGAGTTGCTGTCTGTTGCCTTTTCTACTCCTGTCACTGAGCTTAATACTTTCAAGATGCATTCATTTGGTTGATGTAGTTCGTCAGTTGGCTACTTCCTGTCTTGCTTTCTTACTTACTTCATTATGCACATATTTATTTATGTATTCATGTCTGTATGCATGGATTTATGTACCTATGTATGTTACACCTCATAGACAATACTTGAGAGTGGAGTTTGAGGACGTGATTCTTTGGCGCCACCTTGTGGCAACAACCTGAACCGGTGCTGGCGCACTAAGGAGCAGGAAAATGGAAGGGAGGGTCCGGGACACAAACCCACCAGACAGAGCTTTCTGGAAGTCAAAATGGAAAGTGGGGAATTCTTGGACTAAACCATATCAGTGGGCTCTGTCTGGACACTACATATCAATGGAATCTTTCTTAGAGGCCTATATATGTATACCTCCATATATATACACATATACATGTATATGTGTATATATATATGGAGGTATACAAATATAGGCACGCATGTATATATATATACACATATACATGTATATGTGTATATATATATGGAGGTATACAAATACACACACGCACGCGCGCGCACGTATGCACACACACACACACACACACACACACACACACACACATATATATTTGTGGTCTTTGGCATTTTTGAGTCCTTGAACCTACCTTATCATTTTCAAGGTTCATCCATTCTTTTCTTGATTGATTGATGGGTCTACCAATCCATTTATTATTCTATTAACATATTTATTTGTTAATTTATTATTTCCTTATATACTCATTCATTTATATCGTTTTCACCTTGCAGACAATTCCGGAAACTGGTGTTTGTCGAAGGTGGTTCTGTGGCGCCACCTTGTGGCAAAAGCCCGAACTGCTGCCTGCAAACGAAGGAACGGGAAATTGAGAGGGATGGTCTGTGACTCGAACCCGGCACAAGGAGCTTTCTGGAGGCCAAAATGGGAAGGGGGAACTTCCTTGACTAAACCATGTCGGTGGGCTCTCTCTGGACAGTACATAGAAGTGGAATCCTACCAGATGGGGTCTTTACTTTTTTTTTTAAGATTTTTTTTTATTGATTGGCCAGACCGAGACCACAAGTAGGCAGAGAGGCAGAGAGAGAGGGGCAAGCAGGCTCCCCGCTGAGCAGAGAGCCGGATGCGGGGCTCGATCCCAGGACCCTGAGATCACGACCCGAGCCGAAGGCAGAGGCTCAACCCACTGAGCCACCCAGGTGCCCCCCATATGGGGTCTTTACTGCATTTGACTCCTTTCACTTAGCTTACTCTTTTCAAGGTTCAGAAGTTTTATTTATTTCTTTAGTCGGTTACGTACTCACTTACTTTCTCACTCACTGATTCATTCATTCATTCATTCATCCATCCATTCATTCATTCATAGAGCTATGTATTTTACACGTTATGGACAATACTCCAGAGTGGAGTTTGATGATGGTATTTCTTTGGGGCCACCTTGTGGCCAAAGGCTGAACTGCTCCTGGAACGCTAAGGAACAGGAAACTGGAAGGGATGGTCTGGCACACAAACCCACCACACAGAACTTTCTGGAGGTCGAGATGGAAAGTGAGGAATTCCTCCACTAAACCATATAGGTGGGCACTCTCCGGACACTATATGTAAATGGAAACAGTTTTATAGAGAAACACAAGACATATGAGTGGTCTGTTGCGTTTTCTGGCCCTTTTGCTCGGCTCACTGCTTTCAAGGGTCATCCGCTGTGTTCTCACGTATTAATTTATTCATCCTTTCATTCATTCGTGTATTTATTATTTTATTTCCATACGTATTTATTTGTTAGTTTTTCATTGAACTGACTTACTCATTCGTGTATAGATTTCACAGCTGGCAGACAAGTCCTGAAAGTGGACGCGGTCGATGGTGGCTCCGTGGCTCCACCTCGTGGCAAAAGCCCGAACTGCTGCCTGAAAACGAAGGAACGGGATATTGAGGGGGATGGTCTGCGTGTGACACAAACCCACCATGCAGAACTTTCTGGAGGTCAGTTTGGGAAGTGGGGACTTCCTTGACTAATCCATGTTGGTGGGCCCTCTCTGGGACAGTCCAGCGAAGTGGAATCATACAATACGTGGTCTTTACCATTTCTGAGTCCTTTCACTGAGCCGAATATGTTCAAGGTTCATAAATGTCATGTATTTACTTACTTACATATTTATTTGCTTATTTATGTATGGATTTCACACTTGCAGATGATACCTGAGAGTGGAGTTTGATGATCGTGGTTTACATACATATGGGACGGAAACTCTCTCTCTCGTGGGCCACCTTGTGGCAAAAGCCTGAACCGCTGCCGGAAAACTAAGGGACAGGAAAAGGGGCGGGATGATCTGTGACACAGACCCACCACACAGAATTTTCTGGAGGCGAAAGTGGAACGTGGGGAATTCCTGGACTCTGCCACGTAGGTGGGCTCTCTCTAGACACGACAAAGAAATGCACTCATTTTTATAGACAAATGTAGACATACTGTGGTCTTTCAATTGTCGACTCCCTTCGCTTAGCTTAATACATTCAAGGCTCCTCCATTTACTTTAGTTATATGTTACTTTGTTACTTTCTTTCTTATTTCCTTGTTGATGGGCTGACTGATGGATTGATTGACTGACTGAGGTGGCGTTTCAGGACGGCGGTTCTTTGGGGCCACCTTGTGGCCAAAGCCTGAACGACTCCTTGAACGCTGAGGAACAGGAAAACGGAAGGGATGGTCTCCGACACAAACCCACCACAGAGAGCTTTCTGGACGTCAGAAAGGAAAGTAGGGAATTCCTTGACTAAACCTTATAGGTGGGCTTTCTGGACATTATACATCAATGGCATCATTTTTACAGAGAAACAGAAGACATATGTGTGGTCTGTTGCATTTTCTAGTCCTTTCACTTAGCTCACTGCTTTCAAGGGTCATCCACTGTATTTTCACTTATTTATTTACTCACTCCTTTATCATTTTACTTACAGATTTATTTATCTGTCCATTTTTTAGTTTTATTTGTTTGCTCATTCTTTATATATTTTCCACCTGGCGGACAATTCTTGACAGCGGACATTGATGATGGTGGTTCTATTGCGCCACCTCGTGTCCAAAGCCTGAACTGCCGCCTGAACACCTAGGAACAGGCAGTTGAGAGGGATTGTCTGGGACACAAGCCCACCACACAGACCTTTCTGGAGGCCAGCTTGGAAAGTGGGGAATTCCTTGACTAAGCCCATGTAGGTGGGCTCTCTCTGGACACTATGTAGAAACGTAATCATGGTAATAGACAAAGGTAGACAGAGTTGCTGTCTGTTGCCTTTTCTACTCCTGTCACTGAGCTTAATACTTTCAAGATGCATTCATTTGGTTGATGTAGTTCGTCAGTTGGCTACTTCCTGTCTTGCTTTCTTACTTACTTCATTATGCACATATTTATTTATGTATTCATGTCTGTATGCATGGATTTATGTACCTATGTATGTTACACCTCATAGACAATACTTGAGAGTGGAGTTTGAGGACGTGATTCTTTGGCGCCACCTTGTGGCAACAACCTGAACCGGTGCTGGCGCACTAAGGAGCAGGAAAATGGAAGGGAGGGTCCGGGACACAAACCCACCAGACAGAGCTTTCTGGAAGTCAAAATGGAAAGTGGGGAATTCTTGGACTAAACCATATCAGTGGGCTCTGTCTGGACACTACATATCAATGGAATCTTTCTTAGAGGCCTATATATGTATACCTCCATATATATATACACATATACATGTATATGTGTATATACACACACATATATGTGTATATATACATATACATGTATATGTGTATATATATATGGAGGTATACAAATACACACACGCACGCGCGCGCACGTATGCACACACACACACACACACACACACACACACACACACACATATATATTTGTGGTCTTTGGCATTTTTGAGTCCTTGAACCTACCTTATCATTTTCAAGGTTCATCCATTCTTTTCTTGATTGATTGATGGGTCTACCAATCCATTTATTATTCTATTAACATATTTATTTGTTAATTTATTATTTCCTTATATACTCATTCATTTATATCGTTTTCACCTTGCAGACAATTCCGGAAACTGGTGTTTGTCGAAGGTGGTTCTGTGGCGCCACCTTGTGGCAAAAGCCCGAACTGCTGCCTGCAAACGAAGGAACGGGAAATTGAGAGGGATGGTCTGTGACTCGAACCCGGCACAAGGAGCTTTCTGGAGGCCAAAATGGGAAGGGGGAACTTCCTTGACTAAACCATGTCGGTGGGCTCTCTCTGGACAGTACATAGAAGTGGAATCCTACCAGATGGGGTCTTTACTTTTTTTTTTAAGATTTTTTTTTATTGATTGGCCAGACCGAGACCACAAGTAGGCAGAGAGGCAGAGAGAGAGGGGCAAGCAGGCTCCCCGCTGAGCAGAGAGCCGGATGCGGGGCTCGATCCCAGGACCCTGAGATCACGACCCGAGCCGAAGGCAGAGGCTCAACCCACTGAGCCACCCAGGTGCCCCCCATATGGGGTCTTTACTGCATTTGACTCCTTTCACTTAGCTTACTCTTTTCAAGGTTCAGAAGTTTTATTTATTTCTTTAGTCGGTTACGTACTCACTTACTTTCTCACTCACTGATTCATTCATTCATTCATTCATCCATCCATTCATTCATTCATAGAGCTATGTATTTTACACGTTATGGACAATACTCCAGAGTGGAGTTTGATGATGGTATTTCTTTGGGGCCACCTTGTGGCCAAAGGCTGAACTGCTCCTGGAACGCTAAGGAACAGGAAACTGGAAGGGATGGTCTGGCACACAAACCCACCACACAGAACTTTCTGGAGGTCGAGATGGAAAGTGAGGAATTCCTCCACTAAACCATATAGGTGGGCACTCTCCGGACACTATATGTAAATGGAAACAGTTTTATAGAGAAACACAAGACATATGAGTGGTCTGTTGCGTTTTCTGGCCCTTTCGCTCGGCTCACTGCTTTCAAGGGTCATCCGCTGTGTTCTCACGTATTAATTTATTCATCCTTTCATTCATTCGTGTATTTATTATTTTATTTCCATACGTATTTATTTGTTAGTTTTTCATTGAACTGACTTACTCATTCGTGTATAGATTTCACAGCTGGCAGACAAGTCCTGAAAGTGGACGCGGTCGATGGTGGCTCCGTGGCTCCACCTCGTGGCAAAAGCCCGAACTGCTGCCTGAAAACGAAGGAACGGGATATTGAGGGGGATGGTCTGCGTGTGACACAAACCCACCATGCAGAACTTTCTGGAGGTCAGTTTGGGAAGTGGGGACTTCCTTGACTAATCCATGTTGGTGGGCCCTCTCTGGGACAGTCCAGCGAAGTGGAATCATACAATACGTGGTCTTTACCATTTCTGACTCCTTTCACTGAGCCGAATATGTTCAAGGTTCATAAATGTCATGTATTTACTTACTTACATATTTATTTGCTTATTTATGTATGGATTTCACACTTGCAGATGATACCTGAGAGTGGAGTTTGATGATCGTGGTTTACATACATATGGGACGGAAACTCTCTCTCTCGTGGGCCACCTTGTGGCAAAAGCCTGAACCGCTGCCGGAAAACTAAGGGACAGGAAAAGGGGCGGGATGATCTGTGACACAGACCCACCACACAGAATTTTCTGGAGGCGAAAGTGGAACGTGGGGAATTCCTGGACTCTGCCACGTAGGTGGGCTCTCTCTAGACACGACAAAGAAATGCACTCATTTTTATAGACAAATGTAGACATACTGTGGTCTTTCAATTGTCGACTCCCTTCGCTTAGCTTAATACATTCAAGGCTCCTCCATTTACTTTAGTTATATGTTACTTTGTTACTTTCTTTCTTATTTCCTTGTTGATGGGCTGACTGATGGATTGATTGACTGACTGAGGTGGCGTTTCAGGACGGCGGTTCTTTGGGGCCACCTTGTGGCCAAAGCCTGAACGACTCCTTGAACGCTGAGGAACAGGAAAACGGAAGGGATGGTCTCCGACACAAACCCACCACAGAGAGCTTTCTGGACGTCAGAAAGGAAAGTAGGGAATTCCTTGACTAAACCTTATAGGTGGGCTTTCTGGACATTATACATCAATGGCATCATTTTTACAGAGAAACAGAAGACATATGTGTGGTCTGTTGCATTTTCTAGTCCTTTCACTTAGCTCACTGCTTTCAAGGGTCATCCACTGTATTTTCACTTATTTATTTACTCACTCCTTTATCATTTTACTTACAGATTTATTTATCTGTCCATTTTTTAGTTTTATTTGTTTGCTCATTCTTTATATATTTTCCACCTGGCGGACAATTCTTGACAGCGGACATTGATGATGGTGGTTCTATTGCGCCACCTCGTGTCCAAAGCCTGAACTGCCGCCTGAACACCTAGGAACAGGCAGTTGAGAGGGATTGTCTGGGACACAAGCCCACCACACAGACCTTTCTGGAGGCCAGCTTGGAAAGTGGGGAATTCCTTGACTAAGCCCATGTAGGTGGGCTCTCTCTGGACACTATGTAGAAACGTAATCATGGTAATAGACAAAGGTAGACAGAGTTGCTGTCTGTTGCCTTTTCTACTCCTGTCACTGAGCTTAATACTTTCAAGATGCATTCATTTGGTTGATGTAGTTCGTCAGTTGGCTACTTCCTGTCTTGCTTTCTTACTTACTTCATTATGCACATATTTATTTATGTATTCATGTCTGTATGCATGGATTTATGTACCTATGTATGTTACACCTCATAGACAATACTTGAGAGTGGAGTTTGAGGACGTGATTCTTTGGCGCCACCTTGTGGCAACAACCTGAACCGGTGCTGGCGCACTAAGGAGCAGGAAAATGGAAGGGAGGGTCCGGGACACAAACCCACCAGACAGAGCTTTCTGGAAGTCAAAATGGAAAGTGGGGAATTCTTGGACTAAACCATATCAGTGGGCTCTGTCTGGACACTACATATCAATGGAATCTTTCTTAGAGGCCTATATATGTATACCTCCATATATATATACACATATACATGTATATGTATATATACACATATATGTGTATATATACATATACATGTATATGTGTATATATATATGGAGGTATACAAATACACACACGCACGCGTGCGCACGTATGCACACACACACACACACACACACACACACACATATATATTTGTGGTCTTTGGCATTTTTGAGTCCTTGAACCTACCTTATCATTTTCAAGGTTCATCCATTCTTTTCTTGATTGATTGATGGGTCTACCAATCCATTTATTATTCTATTAACATATTTATTTGTTAATTTATTATTTCCTTATATACTCATTCATTTATATCGTTTTCACCTTGCAGACAATTCCGGAAACTGGTGTTTGTCGAAGGTGGTTCTGTGGCGCCACCTTGTGGCAAAAGCCCGAACTGCTGCCTGCAAACGAAGGAACGGGAAATTGAGAGGGATGGTCTGTGACTCGAACCCGGCACAAGGAGCTTTCTGGAGGCCAAAATGGGAAGGGGGAACTTCCTTGACTAAACCATGTCGGTGGGCTCTCTCTGGACAGTACATAGAAGTGGAATCCTACCAGATGGGGTCTTTACTTTTTTTTTTAAGATTTTTTTTTATTGATTGGCCAGACCGAGACCACAAGTAGGCAGAGAGGCAGAGAGAGAGGGGCAAGCAGGCTCCCCGCTGAGCAGAGAGCCGGATGCGGGGCTCGATCCCAGGACCCTGAGATCACGACCCGAGCCGAAGGCAGAGGCTCAACCCACTGAGCCACCCAGGTGCCCCCCATATGGGGTCTTTACTGCATTTGACTCCTTTCACTTAGCTTACTCTTTTCAAGGTTCAGAAGTTTTATTTATTTCTTTAGTCGGTTACGTACTCACTTACTTTCTCACTCACTGATTCATTCATTCATTCATTCATTCATCCATTCATTCATTCATAGAGCTATGTATTTTACACGTTATGGACAATACTCCAGAGTGGAGTTTGATGATGGTATTTCTTTGGGGCCACCTTGTGGCCAAAGGCTGAACTGCTCCTGGAACGCTAAGGAACAGGAAACTGGAAGGGATGGTCTGGCACACAAACCCACCACACAGTACTTTCTGGAGGTCGAGATGGAAAGTGAGGAATTCCTCCACTAAACCATATAGGTGGGCACTCTCCGGACACTATATGTAAATGGAAACAGTTTTATAGAGAAACACAAGACATATGAGTGGTCTGTTGCGTTTTCTGGCCCTTTCGCTCGGCTCACTGCTTTCAAGGGTCATCCGCTGTGTTCTCACGTATTAATTTATTCATCCTTTCATTCATTCGTGTATTTATTATTTTATTTCCATACGTATTTATTTGTTAGTTTTTCATTGAACTGACTTACTCATTCGTGTATAGATTTCACAGCTGGCAGACAAGTCCTGAAAGTGGACGCGGTCGATGGTGGCTCCGTGGCTCCACCTCGTGGCAAAAGCCCGAACTGCTGCCTGAAAACGAAGGAACGGGATATTGAGGGGGATGGTCTGCGTGTGACACAAACCCACCATGCAGAACTTTCTGGAGGTCAGTTTGGGAAGTGGGGACTTCCTTGACTAATCCATGTTGGTGGGCCCTCTCTGGGACAGTCCAGCGAAGTGGAATCATACAATACGTGGTCTTTACCATTTCTGAGTCCTTTCACTGAGCCGAATATGTTCAAGGTTCATAAATGTCATGTATTTACTTACTTACATATTTATTTGCTTATTTATGTATGGATTTCACACTTGCAGATGATACCTGAGAGTGGAGTTTGATGATCGTGGTTTACATACATATGGGACGGAAACTCTCTCTCTCGTGGGCCACCTTGTGGCAAAAGCCTGAACCGCTGCCGGAAAACTAAGGGACAGGAAAAGGGGCGGGATGATCTGTGACACAGACCCACCACACAGAATTTTCTGGAGGCGAAAGTGGAACGTGGGGAATTCCTGGACTCTGCCACGTAGGTGGGCTCTCTCTAGACACGACAAAGAAATGCACTCATTTTTATAGACAAATGTAGACATACTGTGGTCTTTCAATTGTCGACTCCCTTCGCTTAGCTTAATACATTCAAGGCTCCTCCATTTACTTTAGTTATATGTTACTTTGTTACTTTCTTTCTTATTTCCTTGTTGATGGGCTGACTGATGGATTGATTGACTGACTGAGGTGGCGTTTCAGGACGGCGGTTCTTTGGGGCCACCTTGTGGCCAAAGCCTGAACGACTCCTTGAACGCTGAGGAACAGGAAAACGGAAGGGATGGTCTCCGACACAAACCCACCACAGAGAGCTTTCTGGACGTCAGAAAGGAAAGTAGGGAATTCCTTGACTAAACCTTATAGGTGGGCTTTCTGGACATTATACATCAATGGCATCATTTTTACAGAGAAACAGAAGACATATGTGTGGTCTGTTGCATTTTCTAGTCCTTTCACTTAGCTCACTGCTTTCAAGGGTCATCCACTGTATTTTCACTTATTTATTTACTCACTCCTTTATCATTTTACTTACAGATTTATTTATCTGTCCATTTTTTAGTTTTATTTGTTTGCTCATTCTTTATATATTTTCCACCTGGCGGACAATTCTTGACAGCGGACATTGATGATGGTGGTTCTATTGCGCCACCTCGTGTCCAAAGCCTGAACTGCCGCCTGAACACCTAGGAACAGGCAGTTGAGAGGGATTGTCTGGGACACAAGCCCACCACACAGACCTTTCTGGAGGCCAGCTTGGAAAGTGGGGAATTCCTTGACTAAGCCCATGTAGGTGGGCTCTCTCTGGACACTATGTAGAAACGTAATCATGGTAATAGACAAAGGTAGACAGAGTTGCTGTCTGTTGCCTTTTCTACTCCTGTCACTGAGCTTAATACTTTCAAGATGCATTCATTTGGTTGATGTAGTTCGTCAGTTGGCTACTTCCTGTCTTGCTTTCTTACTTACTTCATTATGCACATATTTATTTATGTATTCATGTCTGTATGCATGGATTTATGTACCTATGTATGTTACACCTCATAGACAATACTTGAGAGTGGAGTTTGAGGACGTGATTCTTTGGCGCCACCTTGTGGCAACAACCTGAACCGGTGCTGGCGCACTAAGGAGCAGGAAAATGGAAGGGAGGGTCCGGGACACAAACCCACCAGACAGAGCTTTCTGGAAGTCAAAATGGAAAGTGGGGAATTCTTGGACTAAACCATATCAGTGGGCTCTGTCTGGACACTACATATCAATGGAATCTTTCTTAGAGGCCTATATATGTATACCTCCATATATATACACATATACATGTATATGTGTATATATATATGGAGGTATACAAATATAGGCACGCATGTATATATATATACACATATACATGTATATGTGTATATATATATGGAGGTATACAAATACACACACGCACGCGCGCGCACGTATGCACACACACACACACATATATATTTGTGGTCTTTGGCATTTTTGAGTCCTTGAACCTACCTTATCATTTTCAAGGTTCATCCATTCTTTTCTTGATTGATTGATGGGTCTACCAATCCATTTATTATTCTATTAACATATTTATTTGTTAATTTATTATTTCCTTATATACTCATTCATTTATATCGTTTTCACCTTGCAGACAATTCCGGAAACTGGTGTTTGTCGAAGGTGGTTCTGTGGCGCCACCTTGTGGCAAAAGCCCGAACTGCTGCCTGCAAACGAAGGAACGGGAAATTGAGAGGGATGGTCTGTGACTCGAACCCGGCACAAGGAGCTTTCTGGAGGCCAAAATGGGAAGGGGGAACTTCCTTGACTAAACCATGTCGGTGGGCTCTCTCTGGACAGTACATAGAAGTGGAATCCTACCAGATGGGGTCTTTACTTTTTTTTTTAAGATTTTTTTTTATTGATTGGCCAGACCGAGACCACAAGTAGGCAGAGAGGCAGAGAGAGAGGGGCAAGCAGGCTCCCCGCTGAGCAGAGAGCCGGATGCGGGGCTCGATCCCAGGACCCTGAGATCACGACCCGAGCCGAAGGCAGAGGCTCAACCCACTGAGCCACCCAGGTGCCCCCCATATGGGGTCTTTACTGCATTTGACTCCTTTCACTTAGCTTACTCTTTTCAAGGTTCAGAAGTTTTATTTATTTCTTTAGTCGGTTACGTACTCACTTACTTTCTCACTCACTGATTCATTCATTCATTCATTCATCCATCCATTCATTCATTCATAGAGCTATGTATTTTACACGTTATGGACAATACTCCAGAGTGGAGTTTGATGATGGTATTTCTTTGGGGCCACCTTGTGGCCAAAGGCTGAACTGCTCCTGGAACGCTAAGGAACAGGAAACTGGAAGGGATGGTCTGGCACACAAACCCACCACACAGAACTTTCTGGAGGTCGAGATGGAAAGTGAGGAATTCCTCCACTAAACCATATAGGTGGGCACTCTCCGGACACTATATGTAAATGGAAACAGTTTTATAGAGAAACACAAGACATATGAGTGGTCTGTTGCGTTTTCTGGCCCTTTTGCTCGGCTCACTGCTTTCAAGGGTCATCCGCTGTGTTCTCACGTATTAATTTATTCATCCTTTCATTCATTCGTGTATTTATTATTTTATTTCCATACGTATTTATTTGTTAGTTTTTCATTGAACTGACTTACTCATTCGTGTATAGATTTCACAGCTGGCAGACAAGTCCTGAAAGTGGACGCGGTCGATGGTGGCTCCGTGGCTCCACCTCGTGGCAAAAGCCCGAACTGCTGCCTGAAAACGAAGGAACGGGATATTGAGGGGGATGGTCTGCGTGTGACACAAACCCACCATGCAGAACTTTCTGGAGGTCAGTTTGGGAAGTGGGGACTTCCTTGACTAATCCATGTTGGTGGGCCCTCTCTGGGACAGTCCAGCGAAGTGGAATCATACAATACGTGGTCTTTACCATTTCTGAGTCCTTTCACTGAGCCGAATATGTTCAAGGTTCATAAATGTCATGTATTTACTTACTTACATATTTATTTGCTTATTTATGTATGGATTTCACACTTGCAGATGATACCTGAGAGTGGAGTTTGATGATCGTGGTTTACATACATATGGGACGGAAACTCTCTCTCTCGTGGGCCACCTTGTGGCAAAAGCCTGAACCGCTGCCGGAAAACTAAGGGACAGGAAAAGGGGCGGGATGATCTGTGACACAGACCCACCACACAGAATTTTCTGGAGGCGAAAGTGGAACGTGGGGAATTCCTGGACTCTGCCACGTAGGTGGGCTCTCTCTAGACACGACAAAGAAATGCACTCATTTTTATAGACAAATGTAGACATACTGTGGTCTTTCAATTGTCGACTCCCTTCGCTTAGCTTAATACATTCAAGGCTCCTCCATTTACTTTAGTTATATGTTACTTTGTTACTTTCTTTCTTATTTCCTTGTTGATGGGCTGACTGATGGATTGATTGACTGACTGAGGTGGCGTTTCAGGACGGCGGTTCTTTGGGGCCACCTTGTGGCCAAAGCCTGAACGACTCCTTGAACGCTGAGGAACAGGAAAACGGAAGGGATGGTCTCCGACACAAACCCACCACAGAGAGCTTTCTGGACGTCAGAAAGGAAAGTAGGGAATTCCTTGACTAAACCTTATAGGTGGGCTTTCTGGACATTATACATCAATGGCATCATTTTTACAGAGAAACAGAAGACATATGTGTGGTCTGTTGCATTTTCTAGTCCTTTCACTTAGCTCACTGCTTTCAAGGGTCATCCACTGTATTTTCACTTATTTATTTACTCACTCCTTTATCATTTTACTTACAGATTTATTTATCTGTCCATTTTTTAGTTTTATTTGTTTGCTCATTCTTTATATATTTTCCACCTGGCGGACAATTCTTGACAGCGGACATTGATGATGGTGGTTCTATTGCGCCACCTCGTGTCCAAAGCCTGAACTGCCGCCTGAACACCTAGGAACAGGCAGTTGAGAGGGATTGTCTGGGACACAAGCCCACCACACAGACCTTTCTGGAGGCCAGCTTGGAAAGTGGGGAATTCCTTGACTAAGCCCATGTAGGTGGGCTCTCTCTGGACACTATGTAGAAACGTAATCATGGTAATAGACAAAGGTAGACAGAGTTGCTGTCTGTTGCCTTTTCTACTCCTGTCACTGAGCTTAATACTTTCAAGATGCATTCATTTGGTTGATGTAGTTCGTCAGTTGGCTACTTCCTGTCTTGCTTTCTTACTTACTTCATTATGCACATATTTATTTATGTATTCATGTCTGTATGCATGGATTTATGTACCTATGTATGTTACACCTCATAGACAATACTTGAGAGTGGAGTTTGAGGACGTGATTCTTTGGCGCCACCTTGTGGCAACAACCTGAACCGGTGCTGGCGCACTAAGGAGCAGGAAAATGGAAGGGAGGGTCCGGGACACAAACCCACCAGACAGAGCTTTCTGGAAGTCAAAATGGAAAGTGGGGAATTCTTGGACTAAACCATATCAGTGGGCTCTGTCTGGACACTACATATCAATGGAATCTTTCTTAGAGGCCTATATATGTATACCTCCATATATATACACATATACATGTATATGTGTATATATATATGGAGGTATACAAATATAGGCACGCATGTATATATATATACACATATACATGTATATGTGTATATATATATGGAGGTATACAAATACACACACGCACGCGCGCGCACGTATGCACACACACACACACACACACACACACACACACACATATATATTTGTGGTCTTTGGCATTTTTGAGTCCTTGAACCTACCTTATCATTTTCAAGGTTCATCCATTCTTTTCTTGATTGATTGATGGGTCTACCAATCCATTTATTATTCTATTAACATATTTATTTGTTAATTTATTATTTCCTTATATACTCATTGATTTATATCGTTTTCACCTTGCAGACAATTCCGGAAACTGGTGTTTGTCGAAGGTGGTTCTGTGGCGCCACCTTGTGGCAAAAGCCCGAACTGCTGCCTGCAAACGAAGGAACGGGAAATTGAGAGGGATGGTCTGTGACTCGAACCCGGCACAAGGAGCTTTCTGGAGGCCAAAATGGGAAGGGGGAACTTCCTTGACTAAACCATGTCGGTGGGCTCTCTCTGGACAGTACATAGAAGTGGAATCCTACCAGATGGGGTCTTTACTTTTTTTTTTAAGATTTTTTTTTATTGATTGGCCAGACCGAGACCACAAGTAGGCAGAGAGGCAGAGAGAGAGGGGCAAGCAGGCTCCCCGCTGAGCAGAGAGCCGGATGCGGGGCTCGATCCCAGGACCCTGAGATCACGACCCGAGCCGAAGGCAGAGGCTCAACCCACTGAGCCACCCAGGTGCCCCCCATATGGGGTCTTTACTGCATTTGACTCCTTTCACTTAGCTTACTCTTTTCAAGGTTCAGAAGTTTTATTTATTTCTTTAGTCGGTTACGTACTCACTTACTTTCTCACTCACTGATTCATTCATTCATTCATTCATCCATCCATTCATTCATTCATAGAGCTATGTATTTTACACGTTATGGACAATACTCCAGAGTGGAGTTTGATGATGGTATTTCTTTGGGGCCACCTTGTGGCCAAAGGCTGAACTGCTCCTGGAACGCTAAGGAACAGGAAACTGGAAGGGATGGTCTGGCACACAAACCCACCACACAGAACTTTCTGGAGGTCGAGATGGAAAGTGAGGAATTCCTCCACTAAACCATATAGGTGGGCACTCTCCGGACACTATATGTAAATGGAAACAGTTTTATAGAGAAACACAAGACATATGAGTGGTCTGTTGCGTTTTCTGGCCCTTTCGCTCGGCTCACTGCTTTCAAGGGTCATCCGCTGTGTTCTCACGTATTAATTTATTCATCCTTTCATTCATTCGTGTATTTATTATTTTATTTCCATACGTATTTATTTGTTAGTTTTTCATTGAACTGACTTACTCATTCGTGTATAGATTTCACAGCTGGCAGACAAGTCCTGAAAGTGGACGCGGTCGATGGTGGCTCCGTGGCTCCACCTCGTGGCAAAAGCCCGAACTGCTGCCTGAAAACGAAGGAACGGGATATTGAGGGGGATGGTCTGCGTGTGACACAAACCCACCATGCAGAACTTTCTGGAGGTCAGTTTGGGAAGTGGGGACTTCCTTGACTAATCCATGTTGGTGGGCCCTCTCTGGGACAGTCCAGCGAAGTGGAATCATACAATACGTGGTCTTTACCATTTCTGAGTCCTTTCACTGAGCCGAATATGTTCAAGGTTCATAAATGTCATGTATTTACTTACTTACATATTTATTTGCTTATTTATGTATGGATTTCACACTTGCAGATGATACCTGAGAGTGGAGTTTGATGATCGTGGTTTACATACATATGGGACGGAAACTCTCTCTCTCGTGGGCCACCTTGTGGCAAAAGCCTGAACCGCTGCCGGAAAACTAAGGGACAGGAAAAGGGGCGGGATGATCTGTGACACAGACCCACCACACAGAATTTTCTGGAGGCGAAAGTGGAACGTGGGGAATTCCTGGACTCTGCCACGTAGGTGGGCTCTCTCTAGACACGACAAAGAAATGCACTCATTTTTATAGACAAATGTAGACATACTGTGGTCTTTCAATTGTCGACTCCCTTCGCTTAGCTTAATACATTCAAGGCTCCTCCATTTACTTTAGTTATATGTTACTTTGTTACTTTCTTTCTTATTTCCTTGTTGATGGGCTGACTGATGGATTGATTGACTGACTGAGGTGGCGTTTCAGGACGGCGGTTCTTTGGGGCCACCTTGTGGCCAAAGCCTGAACGACTCCTTGAACGCTGAGGAACAGGAAAACGGAAGGGATGGTCTCCGACACAAACCCACCACAGAGAGCTTTCTGGACGTCAGAAAGGAAAGTAGGGAATTCCTTGACTAAACCTTATAGGTGGGCTTTCTGGACATTATACATCAATGGCATCATTTTTACAGAGAAACAGAAGACATATGTGTGGTCTGTTGCATTTTCTAGTCCTTTCACTTAGCTCACTGCTTTCAAGGGTCATCCACTGTATTTTCACTTATTTATTTACTCACTCCTTTATCATTTTACTTACAGATTTATTTATCTGTCCATTTTTTAGTTTTATTTGTTTGCTCATTCTTTATATATTTTCCACCTGGCGGACAATTCTTGACAGCGGACATTGATGATGGTGGTTCTATTGCGCCACCTCGTGTCCAAAGCCTGAACTGCCGCCTGAACACCTAGGAACAGGCAGTTGAGAGGGATTGTCTGGGACACAAGCCCACCACACAGACCTTTCTGGAGGCCAGCTTGGAAAGTGGGGAATTCCTTGACTAAGCCCATGTAGGTGGGCTCTCTCTGGACACTATGTAGAAACGTAATCATGGTAATAGACAAAGGTAGACAGAGTTGCTGTCTGTTGCCTTTTCTACTCCTGTCACTGAGCTTAATACTTTCAAGATGCATTCATTTGGTTGATGTAGTTCGTCAGTTGGCTACTTCCTGTCTTGCTTTCTTACTTACTTCATTATGCACATATTTATTTATGTATTCATGTCTGTATGCATGGATTTATGTACCTATGTATGTTACACCTCATAGACAATACTTGAGAGTGGAGTTTGAGGACGTGATTCTTTGGCGCCACCTTGTGGCAACAACCTGAACCGGTGCTGGCGCACTAAGGAGCAGGAAAATGGAAGGGAGGGTCCGGGACACAAACCCACCAGACAGAGCTTTCTGGAAGTCAAAATGGAAAGTGGGGAATTCTTGGACTAAACCATATCAGTGGGCTCTGTCTGGACACTACATATCAATGGAATCTTTCTTAGAGGCCTATATATGTATACCTCCATATATATACACATATACATGTATATGTGTATATATATATGGAGGTATACAAATATAGGCACGCATGTATATATATATACACATATACATGTATATGTGTATATATATATGGAGGTATACAAATACACACACGCACGCGCGCGCACGTATGCACACACACACACACATATATATTTGTGGTCTTTGGCATTTTTGAGTCCTTGAACCTACCTTATCATTTTCAAGGTTCATCCATTCTTTTCTTGATTGATTGATGGGTCTACCAATCCATTTATTATTCTATTAACATATTTATTTGTTAATTTATTATTTCCTTATATACTCATTCATTTATATCGTTTTCACCTTGCAGACAATTCCGGAAACTGGTGTTTGTCGAAGGTGGTTCTGTGGCGCCACCTTGTGGCAAAAGCCCGAACTGCTGCCTGCAAACGAAGGAACGGGAAATTGAGAGGGATGGTCTGTGACTCGAACCCGGCACAAGGAGCTTTCTGGAGGCCAAAATGGGAAGGGGGAACTTCCTTGACTAAACCATGTCGGTGGGCTCTCTCTGGACAGTACATAGAAGTGGAATCCTACCAGATGGGGTCTTTACTTTTTTTTTTAAGATTTTTTTTTATTGATTGGCCAGACCGAGACCACAAGTAGGCAGAGAGGCAGAGAGAGAGGGGCAAGCAGGCTCCCCGCTGAGCAGAGAGCCGGATGCGGGGCTCGATCCCAGGACCCTGAGATCACGACCCGAGCCGAAGGCAGAGGCTCAACCCACTGAGCCACCCAGGTGCCCCCCATATGGGGTCTTTACTGCATTTGACTCCTTTCACTTAGCTTACTCTTTTCAAGGTTCAGAAGTTTTATTTATTTCTTTAGTCGGTTACGTACTCACTTACTTTCTCACTCACTGATTCATTCATTCATTCATTCATCCATCCATTCATTCATTCATAGAGCTATGTATTTTACACGTTATGGACAATACTCCAGAGTGGAGTTTGATGATGGTATTTCTTTGGGGCCACCTTGTGGCCAAAGGCTGAACTGCTCCTGGAACGCTAAGGAACAGGAAACTGGAAGGGATGGTCTGGCACACAAACCCACCACACAGAACTTTCTGGAGGTCGAGATGGAAAGTGAGGAATTCCTCCACTAAACCATATAGGTGGGCACTCTCCGGACACTATATGTAAATGGAAACAGTTTTATAGAGAAACACAAGACATATGAGTGGTCTGTTGCGTTTTCTGGCCCTTTCGCTCGGCTCACTGCTTTCAAGGGTCATCCGCTGTGTTCTCACGTATTAATTTATTCATCCTTTCATTCATTCGTGTATTTATTATTTTATTTCCATACGTATTTATTTGTTAGTTTTTCATTGAACTGACTTACTCATTCGTGTATAGATTTCACAGCTGGCAGACAAGTCCTGAAAGTGGACGCGGTCGATGGTGGCTCCG
Source organism: Martes martes (assembly GCF_963455335.1). Lineage (NCBI taxonomy): Eukaryota > Metazoa > Chordata > Mammalia > Carnivora > Mustelidae > Martes > Martes martes. Next base: position 27,140 of record NW_027666519.1, read on the forward strand.
TGGCTCCACCTCGTGGCAAAAGCCCGAACTGCTGCCTGAAAACGAAGGAACGGGATATTGAGGGGGATGGTCTGCGTGTGACACAAACCCACCATGCAGAACTTTCTGGAGGTCAGTTTGGGAAGTGGGGACTTCCTTGACTAATCCATGTTGGTGGGCCCTCTCTGGGACAGTCCAGCGAAGTGGAATCATACAATACGTGGTCTTTACCATTTCTGAGTCCTTTCACTGAGCCGAATATGTTCAAGGTTCATAAATGTCATGTATTTACTTACTTACATATTTATTTGCTTATTTATGTATGGATTTCACACTTGCAGATGATACCTGAGAGTGGAGTTTGATGATCGTGGTTTACATACATATGGGACGGAAACTCTCTCTCTCGTGGGCCACCTTGTGGCAAAAGCCTGAACCGCTGCCGGAAAACTAAGGGACAGGAAAAGGGGCGGGATGATCTGTGACACAGACCCACCACACAGAATTTTCTGGAGGCGAAAGTGGAACGTGGGGAATTCCTGGACTCTGCCACGTAGGTGGGCTCTCTCTAGACACGACAAAGAAATGCACTCATTTTTATAGACAAATGTAGACATACTGTGGTCTTTCAATTGTCGACTCCCTTCGCTTAGCTTAATACATTCAAGGCTCCTCCATTTACTTTAGTTATATGTTACTTTGTTACTTTCTTTCTTATTTCCTTGTTGATGGGCTGACTGATGGATTGATTGACTGACTGAGGTGGCGTTTCAGGACGGCGGTTCTTTGGGGCCACCTTGTGGCCAAAGCCTGAACGACTCCTTGAACGCTGAGGAACAGGAAAACGGAAGGGATGGTCTCCGACACAAACCCACCACAGAGAGCTTTCTGGACGTCAGAAAGGAAAGTAGGGAATTCCTTGACTAAACCTTATAGGTGGGCTTTCTGGACATTATACATCAATGGCATCATTTTTACAGAGAAACAGAAGACATATGTGTGGTCTGTTGCATTTTCTAGTCCTTTCACTTAGCTCACTGCTTTCAAGGGTCATCCACTGTATTTTCACTTATTTATTTACTCACTCCTTTATCATTTTACTTACAGATTTATTTATCTGTCCATTTTTTAGTTTTATTTGTTTGCTCATTCTTTATATATTTTCCACCTGGCGGACAATTCTTGACAGCGGACATTGATGATGGTGGTTCTATTGCGCCACCTCGTGTCCAAAGCCTGAACTGCCGCCTGAACACCTAGGAACAGGCAGTTGAGAGGGATTGTCTGGGACACAAGCCCACCACACAGACCTTTCTGGAGGCCAGCTTGGAAAGTGGGGAATTCCTTGACTAAGCCCATGTAAGTGGGCTCTCTCTGGACACTATGTAGAAACGTAATCATGGTAATAGACAAAGGTAGACAGAGTTGCTGTCTGTTGCCTTTTCTACTCCTGTCACTGAGCTTAATACTTTCAAGATGCATTCATTTGGTTGATGTAGTTCGTCAGTTGGCTACTTCCTGTCTTGCTTTCTTACTTACTTCATTATGCACATATTTATTTATGTATTCATGTCTGTATGCATGGATTTATGTACCTATGTATGTTACACCTCATAGACAATACTTGAGAGTGGAGTTTGAGGACGTGATTCTTTGGCGCCACCTTGTGGCAACAACCTGAACCGGTGCTGGCGCACTAAGGAGCAGGAAAATGGAAGGGAGGGTCCGGGACACAAACCCACCAGACAGAGCTTTCTGGAAGTCAAAATGGAAAGTGGGGAATTCTTGGACTAAACCATATCAGTGGGCTCTGTCTGGACACTACATATCAATGGAATCTTTCTTAGAGGCCTATATATGTATACCTCCATATATATACACATATACATGTATATGTGTATATACACACACATATATGTGTATATATACATATACATGTATATGTGTATATATATATGGAGGTATACAAATACACACACGCACGCGCGCGCACGTATGCACACACACACACACACACACACACACACACACACATATATATTTGTGGTCTTTGGCATTTTTGAGTCCTTGAACCTACCTTATCATTTTCAAGGTTCATCCATTCTTTTCTTGATTGATTGATGGGTCTACCAATCCATTTATTATTCTATTAACATATTTATTTGTTAATTTATTATTTCCTTATATACTCATTCATTTATATCGTTTTCACCTTGCAGACAATTCCGGAAACTGGTGTTTGTCGAAGGTGGTTCTGTGGCGCCACCTTGTGGCAAAAGCCCGAACTGCTGCCTGCAAACGAAGGAACGGGAAATTGAGAGGGATGGTCTGTGACTCGAACCCGGCACAAGGAGCTTTCTGGAGGCCAAAATGGGAAGGGGGAACTTCCTTGACTAAACCATGTCGGTGGGCTCTCTCTGGACAGTACATAGAAGTGGAATCCTACCAGATGGGGTCTTTACTTTTTTTTTTAAGATTTTTTTTTATTGATTGGCCAGACCGAGACCACAAGTAGGCAGAGAGGCAGAGAGAGAGGGGCAAGCAGGCTCCCCGCTGAGCAGAGAGCCGGATGCGGGGCTCGATCCCAGGACCCTGAGATCACGACCCGAGCCGAAGGCAGAGGCTCAACCCACTGAGCCACCCAGGTGCCCCCCATATGGGGTCTTTACTGCATTTGACTCCTTTCACTTAGCTTACTCTTTTCAAGGTTCAGAAGTTTTATTTATTTCTTTAGTCGGTTACGTACTCACTTACTTTCTCACTCACTGATTCATTCATTCATTCATTCATCCATCCATTCATTCATTCATAGAGCTATGTATTTTACACGTTATGGACAATACTCCAGAGTGGAGTTTGATGATGGTATTTCTTTGGGGCCACCTTGTGGCCAAAGGCTGAACTGCTCCTGGAACGCTAAGGAACAGGAAACTGGAAGGGATGGTCTGGCACACAAACCCACCACACAGAACTTTCTGGAGGTCGAGATGGAAAGTGAGGAATTCCTCCACTAAACCATATAGGTGGGCACTCTCCGGACACTATATGTAAATGGAAACAGTTTTATAGAGAAACACAAGACATATGAGTGGTCTGTTGCGTTTTCTGGCCCTTTCGCTCGGCTCACTGCTTTCAAGGGTCATCCGCTGTGTTCTCACGTATTAATTTATTCATCCTTTCATTCATTCGTGTATTTATTATTTTATTTCCATACGTATTTATTTGTTAGTTTTTCATTGAACTGACTTACTCATTCGTGTATAGATTTCACAGCTGGCAGACAAGTCCTGAAAGTGGACGCGGTCGATGGTGGCTCCGTGGCTCCACCTCGTGGCAAAAGCCCGAACTGCTGCCTGAAAACGAAGGAACGGGATATTGAGGGGGATGGTCTGCGTGTGACACAAACCCACCATGCAGAACTTTCTGGAGGTCAGTTTGGGAAGTGGGGACTTCCTTGACTAATCCATGTTGGTGGGCCCTCTCTGGGACAGTCCAGCGAAGTGGAATCATACAATACGTGGTCTTTACCATTTCTGAGTCCTTTCACTGAGCCGAATATGTTCAAGGTTCATAAATGTCATGTATTTACTTACTTACATATTTATTTGCTTATTTATGTATGGATTTCACACTTGCAGATGATACCTGAGAGTGGAGTTTGATGATCGTGGTTTACATACATATGGGACGGAAACTCTCTCTCTCGTGGGCCACCTTGTGGCAAAAGCCTGAACCGCTGCCGGAAAACTAAGGGACAGGAAAAGGGGCGGGATGATCTGTGACACAGACCCACCACACAGAATTTTCTGGAGGCGAAAGTGGAACGTGGGGAATTCCTGGACTCTGCCACGTAGGTGGGCTCTCTCTAGACACGACAAAGAAATGCACTCATTTTTATAGACAAATGTAGACATACTGTGGTCTTTCAATTGTCGACTCCCTTCGCTTAGCTTAATACATTCAAGGCTCCTCCATTTACTTTAGTTATATGTTACTTTGTTACTTTCTTTCTTATTTCCTTGTTGATGGGCTGACTGATGGATTGATTGACTGACTGAGGTGGCGTTTCAGGACGGCGGTTCTTTGGGGCCACCTTGTGGCCAAAGCCTGAACGACTCCTTGAACGCTGAGGAACAGGAAAACGGAAGGGATGGTCTCCGACACAAACCCACCACAGAGAGCTTTCTGGACGTCAGAAAGGAAAGTAGGGAATTCCTTGACTAAACCTTATAGGTGGGCTTTCTGGACATTATACATCAATGGCATCATTTTTACAGAGAAACAGAAGACATATGTGTGGTCTGTTGCATTTTCTAGTCCTTTCACTTAGCTCACTGCTTTCAAGGGTCATCCACTGTATTTTCACTTATTTATTTACTCACTCCTTTATCATTTTACTTACAGATTTATTTATCTGTCCATTTTTTAGTTTTATTTGTTTGCTCATTCTTTATATATTTTCCACCTGGCGGACAATTCTTGACAGCGGACATTGATGATGGTGGTTCTATTGCGCCACCTCGTGTCCAAAGCCTGAACTGCCGCCTGAACACCTAGGAACAGGCAGTTGAGAGGGATTGTCTGGGACACAAGCCCACCACACAGACCTTTCTGGAGGCCAGCTTGGAAAGTGGGGAATTCCTTGACTAAGCCCATGTAGGTGGGCTCTCTCTGGACACTATGTAGAAACGTAATCATGGTAATAGACAAAGGTAGACAGAGTTGCTGTCTGTTGCCTTTTCTACTCCTGTCACTGAGCTTAATACTTTCAAGATGCATTCATTTGGTTGATGTAGTTCGTCAGTTGGCTACTTCCTGTCTTGCTTTCTTACTTACTTCATTATGCACATATTTATTTATGTATTCATGTCTGTATGCATGGATTTATGTACCTATGTATGTTACACCTCATAGACAATACTTGAGAGTGGAGTTTGAGGACGTGATTCTTTGGCGCCACCTTGTGGCAACAACCTGAACCGGTGCTGGCGCACTAAGGAGCAGGAAAATGGAAGGGAGGGTCCGGGACACAAACCCACCAGACAGAGCTTTCTGGAAGTCAAAATGGAAAGTGGGGAATTCTTGGACTAAACCATATCAGTGGGCTCTGTCTGGACACTACATATCAATGGAATCTTTCTTAGAGGCCTATATATGTATACCTCCATATATATACACATATACATGTATATGTGTATATACACACACATATATGTGTATATATACATATACATGTATATGTGTATATATATATGGAGGTATACAAATACACACACGCACGCGCGCGCACGTATGCACACACACACACACACACACACACACACACACACATATATATTTGTGGTCTTTGGCATTTTTGAGTCCTTGAACCTACCTTATCATTTTCAAGGTTCATCCATTCTTTTCTTGATTGATTGATGGGTCTACCAATCCATTTATTATTCTATTAACATATTTATTTGTTAATTTATTATTTCCTTATATACTCATTCATTTATATCGTTTTCACCTTGCAGACAATTCCGGAAACTGGTGTTTGTCGAAGGTGGTTCTGTGGCGCCACCTTGTGGCAAAAGCCCGAACTGCTGCCTGCAAACGAAGGAACGGGAAATTGAGAGGGATGGTCTGTGACTCGAACCCGGCACAAGGAGCTTTCTGGAGGCCAAAATGGGAAGGGGGAACTTCCTTGACTAAACCATGTCGGTGGGCTCTCTCTGGACAGTACATAGAAGTGGAATCCTACCAGATGGGGTCTTTACTTTTTTTTTTAAGATTTTTTTTTATTGATTGGCCAGACCGAGACCACAAGTAGGCAGAGAGGCAGAGAGAGAGGGGCAAGCAGGCTCCCCGCTGAGCAGAGAGCCGGATGCGGGGCTCGATCCCAGGACCCTGAGATCACGACCCGAGCCGAAGGCAGAGGCTCAACCCACTGAGCCACCCAGGTGCCCCCCATATGGGGTCTTTACTGCATTTGACTCCTTTCACTTAGCTTACTCTTTTCAAGGTTCAGAAGTTTTATTTATTTCTTTAGTCGGTTACGTACTCACTTACTTTCTCACTCACTGATTCATTCATTCATTCATTCATCCATCCATTCATTCATTCATAGAGCTATGTATTTTACACGTTATGGACAATACTCCAGAGTGGAGTTTGATGATGGTATTTCTTTGGGGCCACCTTGTGGCCAAAGGCTGAACTGCTCCTGGAACGCTAAGGAACAGGAAACTGGAAGGGATGGTCTGGCACACAAACCCACCACACAGAACTTTCTGGAGGTCGAGATGGAAAGTGAGGAATTCCTCCACTAAACCATATAGGTGGGCACTCTCCGGACACTATATGTAAATGGAAACAGTTTTATAGAGAAACACAAGACATATGAGTGGTCTGTTGCGTTTTCTGGCCCTTTCGCTCGGCTCACTGCTTTCAAGGGTCATCCGCTGTGTTCTCACGTATTAATTTATTCATCCTTTCATTCATTCGTGTATTTATTATTTTATTTCCATACGTATTTATTTGTTAGTTTTTCATTGAACTGACTTACTCATTCGTGTATAGATTTCACAGCTGGCAGACAAGTCCTGAAAGTGGACGCGGTCGATGGTGGCTCCGTGGCTCCACCTCGTGGCAAAAGCCCGAACTGCTGCCTGAAAACGAAGGAACGGGATATTGAGGGGGATGGTCTGCGTGTGACACAAACCCACCATGCAGAACTTTCTGGAGGTCAGTTTGGGAAGTGGGGACTTCCTTGACTAATCCATGTTGGTGGGCCCTCTCTGGGACAGTCCAGCGAAGTGGAATCATACAATACGTGGTCTTTACCATTTCTGAGTCCTTTCACTGAGCCGAATATGTTCAAGGTTCATAAATGTCATGTATTTACTTACTTACATATTTATTTGCTTATTTATGTATGGATTTCACACTTGCAGATGATACCTGAGAGTGGAGTTTGATGATCGTGGTTTACATACATATGGGACGGAAACTCTCTCTCTCGTGGGCCACCTTGTGGCAAAAGCCTGAACCGCTGCCGGAAAACTAAGGGACAGGAAAAGGGGCGGGATGATCTGTGACACAGACCCACCACACAGAATTTTCTGGAGGCGAAAGTGGAACGTGGGGAATTCCTGGACTCTGCCACGTAGGTGGGCTCTCTCTAGACACGACAAAGAAATGCACTCATTTTTATAGACAAATGTAGACATACTGTGGTCTTTCAATTGTCGACTCCCTTCGCTTAGCTTAATACATTCAAGGCTCCTCCATTTACTTTAGTTATATGTTACTTTGTTACTTTCTTTCTTATTTCCTTGTTGATGGGCTGACTGATGGATTGATTGACTGACTGAGGTGGCGTTTCAGGACGGCGGTTCTTTGGGGCCACCTTGTGGCCAAAGCCTGAACGACTCCTTGAACGCTGAGGAACAGGAAAACGGAAGGGATGGTCTCCGACACAAACCCACCACAGAGAGCTTTCTGGACGTCAGAAAGGAAAGTAGGGAATTCCTTGACTAAACCTTATAGGTGGGCTTTCTGGACATTATACATCAATGGCATCATTTTTACAGAGAAACAGAAGACATATGTGTGGTCTGTTGCATTTTCTAGTCCTTTCACTTAGCTCACTGCTTTCAAGGGTCATCCACTGTATTTTCACTTATTTATTTACTCACTCCTTTATCATTTTACTTACAGATTTATTTATCTGTCCATTTTTTAGTTTTATTTGTTTGCTCATTCTTTATATATTTTCCACCTGGCGGACAATTCTTGACAGCGGACATTGATGATGGTGGTTCTATTGCGCCACCTCGTGTCCAAAGCCTGAACTGCCGCCTGAACACCTAGGAACAGGCAGTTGAGAGGGATTGTCTGGGACACAAGCCCACCACACAGACCTTTCTGGAGGCCAGCTTGGAAAGTGGGGAATTCCTTGACTAAGCCCATGTAAGTGGGCTCTCTCTGGACACTATGTAGAAACGTAATCATGGTAATAGACAAAGGTAGACAGAGTTGCTGTCTGTTGCCTTTTCTACTCCTGTCACTGAGCTTAATACTTTCAAGATGCATTCATTTGGTTGATGTAGTTCGTCAGTTGGCTACTTCCTGTCTTGCTTTCTTACTTACTTCATTATGCACATATTTATTTATGTATTCATGTCTGTATGCATGGATTTATGTACCTATGTATGTTACACCTCATAGACAATACTTGAGAGTGGAGTTTGAGGACGTGATTCTTTGGCGCCACCTTGTGGCAACAACCTGAACCGGTGCTGGCGCACTAAGGAGCAGGAAAATGGAAGGGAGGGTCCGGGACACAAACCCACCAGACAGAGCTTTCTGGAAGTCAAAATGGAAAGTGGGGAATTCTTGGACTAAACCATATCAGTGGGCTCTGTCTGGACACTACATATCAATGGAATCTTTCTTAGAGGCCTATATATGTATACCTCCATATATATACACATATACATGTATATGTGTATATACACACACATATATGTGTATATATACATATACATGTATATGTGTATATATATATGGAGGTATACAAATACACACACGCACGCGCGCGCACGTGTGCACACACACACACACACACACACACACACACACACATATATATTTGTGGTCTTTGGCATTTTTGAGTCCTTGAACCTACCTTATCATTTTCAAGGTTCATCCATTCTTTTCTTGATTGATTGATGGGTCTACCAATCCATTTATTATTCTATTAACATATTTATTTGTTAATTTATTATTTCCTTATATACTCATTCATTTATATCGTTTTCACCTTGCAGACAATTCCGGAAACTGGTGTTTGTCGAAGGTGGTTCTGTGGCGCCACCTTGTGGCAAAAGCCCGAACTGCTGCCTGCAAACGAAGGAACGGGAAATTGAGAGGGATGGTCTGTGACTCGAACCCGGCACAAGGAGCTTTCTGGAGGCCAAAATGGGAAGGGGGAACTTCCTTGACTAAACCATGTCGGTGGGCTCTCTCTGGACAGTACATAGAAGTGGAATCCTACCAGATGGGGTCTTTACTTTTTTTTTTAAGATTTTTTTTTATTGATTGGCCAGACCGAGACCACAAGTAGGCAGAGAGGCAGAGAGAGAGGGGCAAGCAGGCTCCCCGCTGAGCAGAGAGCCGGATGCGGGGCTCGATCCCAGGACCCTGAGATCACGACCCGAGCCGAAGGCAGAGGCTCAACCCACTGAGCCACCCAGGTGCCCCCCATATGGGGTCTTTACTGCATTTGACTCCTTTCACTTAGCTTACTCTTTTCAAGGTTCAGAAGTTTTATTTATTTCTTTAGTCGGTTACGTACTCACTTACTTTCTCACTCACTGATTCATTCATTCATTCATTCATCCATCCATTCATTCATTCATAGAGCTATGTATTTTACACGTTATGGACAATACTCCAGAGTGGAGTTTGATGATGGTATTTCTTTGGGGCCACCTTGTGGCCAAAGGCTGAACTGCTCCTGGAACGCTAAGGAACAGGAAACTGGAAGGGATGGTCTGGCACACAAACCCACCACACAGAACTTTCTGGAGGTCGAGATGGAAAGTGAGGAATTCCTCCACTAAACCATATAGGTGGGCACTCTCCGGACACTATATGTAAATGGAAACAGTTTTATAGAGAAACACAAGACATATGAGTGGTCTGTTGCGTTTTCTGGCCCTTTCGCTCGGCTCACTGCTTTCAAGGGTCATCCGCTGTGTTCTCACGTATTAATTTATTCATCCTTTCATTCATTCGTGTATTTATTATTTTATTTCCATACGTATTTATTTGTTAGTTTTTCATTGAACTGACTTACTCATTCGTGTATAGATTTCACAGCTGGCAGACAAGTCCTGAAAGTGGACGCGGTCGATGGTGGCTCCGTGGCTCCACCTCGTGGCAAAAGCCCGAACTGCTGCCTGAAAACGAAGGAACGGGATATTGAGGGGGATGGTCTGCGTGTGACACAAACCCACCATGCAGAACTTTCTGGAGGTCAGTTTGGGAAGTGGGGACTTCCTTGACTAATCCATGTTGGTGGGCCCTCTCTGGGACAGTCCAGCGAAGTGGAATCATACAATACGTGGTCTTTACCATTTCTGAGTCCTTTCACTGAGCCGAATATGTTCAAGGTTCATAAATGTCATGTATTTACTTACTTACATATTTATTTGCTTATTTATGTATGGATTTCACACTTGCAGATGATACCTGAGAGTGGAGTTTGATGATCGTGGTTTACATACATATGGGACGGAAACTCTCTCTCTCGTGGGCCACCTTGTGGCAAAAGCCTGAACCGCTGCCGGAAAACTAAGGGACAGGAAAAGGGGCGGGATGATCTGTGACACAGACCCACCACACAGAATTTTCTGGAGGCGAAAGTGGAACGTGGGGAATTCCTGGACTCTGCCACGTAGGTGGGCTCTCTCTAGACACGACAAAGAAATGCACTCATTTTTATAGACAAATGTAGACATACTGTGGTCTTTCAATTGTCGACTCCCTTCGCTTAGCTTAATACATTCAAGGCTCCTCCATTTACTTTAGTTATATGTTACTTTGTTACTTTCTTTCTTATTTCCTTGTTGATGGGCTGACTGATGGATTGATTGACTGACTGAGGTGGCGTTTCAGGACGGCGGTTCTTTGGGGCCACCTTGTGGCCAAAGCCTGAACGACTCCTTGAACGCTGAGGAACAGGAAAACGGAAGGGATGGTCTCCGACACAAACCCACCACAGAGAGCTTTCTGGACGTCAGAAAGGAAAGTAGGGAATTCCTTGACTAAACCTTATAGGTGGGCTTTCTGGACATTATACATCAATGGCATCATTTTTACAGAGAAACAGAAGACATATGTGTGGTCTGTTGCATTTTCTAGTCCTTTCACTTAGCTCACTGCTTTCAAGGGTCATCCACTGTATTTTCACTTATTTATTTACTCACTCCTTTATCATTTTACTTACAGATTTATTTATCTGTCCATTTTTTAGTTTTATTTGTTTGCTCATTCTTTATATATTTTCCACCTGGCGGACAATTCTTGACAGCGGACATTGATGATGGTGGTTCTATTGCGCCACCTCGTGTCCAAAGCCTGAACTGCCGCCTGAACACCTAGGAACAGGCAGTTGAGAGGGATTGTCTGGGACACAAGCCCACCACACAGACCTTTCTGGAGGCCAGCTTGGAAAGTGGGGAATTCCTTGACTAAGCCCATGTAGGTGGGCTCTCTCTGGACACTATGTAGAAACGTAATCATGGTAATAGACAAAGGTAGACAGAGTTGCTGTCTGTTGCCTTTTCTACTCCTGTCACTGAGCTTAATACTTTCAAGATGCATTCATTTGGTTGATGTAGTTCGTCAGTTGGCTACTTCCTGTCTTGCTTTCTTACTTACTTCATTATGCACATATTTATTTATGTATTCATATCTGTATGCATGGATTTATGTACCTATGTATGTTACACCTCATAGACAATACTTGAGAGTGGAGTTTGAGGACGTGATTCTTTGGCGCCACCTTGTGGCAACAACCTGAACCGGTGCTGGCGCACTAAGGAGCAGGAAAATGGAAGGGAGGGTCCGGGACACAAACCCACCAGACAGAGCTTTCTGGAAGTCAAAATGGAAAGTGGGGAATTCTTGGACTAAACCATATCAGTGGGCTCTGTCTGGACACTACATATCAATGGAATCTTTCTTAGAGGCCTATATATGTATACCTCCATATATATACACATATACATGTATATGTGTATATATATATGGAGGTATACAAATATAGGCACGCATGTATATATATATACACATATACATGTATATGTGTATATATATATGGAGGTATACAAATACACACACGCACGCGCGCGCACGTATGCACACACACACACACACACACACACACACACATATATATTTGTGGTCTTTGGCATTTTTGAGTCCTTGAACCTACCTTATCATTTTCAAGGTTCATCCATTCTTTTCTTGATTGATTGATGGGTCTACCAATCCATTTATTATTCTATTAACATATTTATTTGTTAATTTATTATTTCCTTATATACTCATTCATTTATATCGTTTTCACCTTGCAGACAATTCCGGAAACTGGTGTTTGTCGAAGGTGGTTCTGTGGCGCCACCTTGTGGCAAAAGCCCGAACTGCTGCCTGCAAACGAAGGAACGGGAAATTGAGAGGGATGGTCTGTGACTCGAACCCGGCACAAGGAGCTTTCTGGAGGCCAAAATGGGAAGGGGGAACTTCCTTGACTAAACCATGTCGGTGGGCTCTCTCTGGACAGTACATAGAAGTGGAATCCTACCAGATGGGGTCTTTACTTTTTTTTTTAAGATTTTTTTTTATTGATTGGCCAGACCGAGACCACAAGTAGGCAGAGAGGCAGAGAGAGAGGGGCAAGCAGGCTCCCCGCTGAGCAGAGAGCCGGATGCGGGGCTCGATCCCAGGACCCTGAGATCACGACCCGAGCCGAAGGCAGAGGCTCAACCCACTGAGCCACCCAGGTGCCCCCCATATGGGGTCTTTACTGCATTTGACTCCTTTCACTTAGCTTACTCTTTTCAAGGTTCAGAAGTTTTATTTATTTCTTTAGTCGGTTACGTACTCACTTACTTTCTCACTCACTGATTCATTCATTCATTCATTCATCCATCCATTCATTCATTCATAGAGCTATGTATTTTACACGTTATGGACAATACTCCAGAGTGGAGTTTGATGATGGTATTTCTTTGGGGCCACCTTGTGGCCAAAGGCTGAACTGCTCCTGGAACGCTAAGGAACAGGAAACTGGAAGGGATGGTCTGGCACACAAACCCACCACACAGAACTTTCTGGAGGTCGAGATGGAAAGTGAGGAATTCCTCCACTAAACCATATAGGTGGGCACTCTCCGGACACTATATGTAAATGGAAACAGTTTTATAGAGAAACACAAGACATATGAGTGGTCTGTTGCGTTTTCTGGCCCTTTCGCTCGGCTCACTGCTTTCAAGGGTCATCCGCTGTGTTCTCACGTATTAATTTATTCATCCTTTCATTCATTCGTGTATTTATTATTTTATTTCCATACGTATTTATTTGTTAGTTTTTCATTGAACTGACTTACTCATTCGTGTATAGATTTCACAGCTGGCAGACAAGTCCTGAAAGTGGACGCGGTCGATGGTGGCTCCGTGGCTCCACCTCGTGGCAAAAGCCCGAACTGCTGCCTGAAAACGAAGGAACGGGATATTGAGGGGGATGGTCTGCGTGTGACACAAACCCACCATGCAGAACTTTCTGGAGGTCAGTTTGGGAAGTGGGGACTTCCTTGACTAATCCATGTTGGTGGGCCCTCTCTGGGACAGTCCAGCGAAGTGGAATCATACAATACGTGGTCTTTACCATTTCTGAGTCCTTTCACTGAGCCGAATATGTTCAAGGTTCATAAATGTCATGTATTTACTTACTTACATATTTATTTGCTTATTTATGTATGGATTTCACACTTGCAGATGATACCTGAGAGTGGAGTTTGATGATCGTGGTTTACATACATATGGGACGGAAACTCTCTCTCTCGTGGGCCACCTTGTGGCAAAAGCCTGAACCGCTGCCGGAAAACTAAGGGACAGGAAAAGGGGCGGGATGATCTGTGACACAGACCCACCACACAGAATTTTCTGGAGGCGAAAGTGGAACGTGGGGAATTCCTGGACTCTGCCACGTAGGTGGGCTCTCTCTAGACACGACAAAGAAATGCACTCATTTTTATAGACAAATGTAGACATACTGTGGTCTTTCAATTGTCGACTCCCTTCGCTTAGCTTAATACATTCAAGGCTCCTCCATTTACTTTAGTTATATGTTACTTTGTTACTTTCTTTCTTATTTCCTTGTTGATGGGCTGACTGATGGATTGATTGACTGACTGAGGTGGCGTTTCAGGACGGCGGTTCTTTGGGGCCACCTTGTGGCCAAAGCCTGAACGACTCCTTGAACGCTGAGGAACAGGAAAACGGAAGGGATGGTCTCCGACACAAACCCACCACAGAGAGCTTTCTGGACGTCAGAAAGGAAAGTAGGGAATTCCTTGACTAAACCTTATAGGTGGGCTTTCTGGACATTATACATCAATGGCATCATTTTTACAGAGAAACAGAAGACATATGTGTGGTCTGTTGCATTTTCTAGTCCTTTCACTTAGCTCACTGCTTTCAAGGGTCATCCACTGTATTTTCACTTATTTATTTACTCACTCCTTTATCATTTTACTTACAGATTTATTTATCTGTCCATTTTTTAGTTTTATTTGTTTGCTCATTCTTTATATATTTTCCACCTGGCGGACAATTCTTGACAGCGGACATTGATGATGGTGGTTCTATTGCGCCACCTCGTGTCCAAAGCCTGAACTGCCGCCTGAACACCTAGGAACAGGCAGTTGAGAGGGATTGTCTGGGACACAAGCCCACCACACAGACCTTTCTGGAGGCCAGCTTGGAAAGTGGGGAATTCCTTGACTAAGCCCATGTAGGTGGGCTCTCTCTGGACACTATGTAGAAACGTAATCATGGTAATAGACAAAGGTAGACAGAGTTGCTGTCTGTTGCCTTTTCTACTCCTGTCACTGAGCTTAATACTTTCAAGATGCATTCATTTGGTTGATGTAGTTCGTCAGTTGGCTACTTCCTGTCTTGCTTTCTTACTTACTTCATTATGCACATATTTATTTATGTATTCATGTCTGTATGCATGGATTTATGTACCTATGTATGTTACACCTCATAGACAATACTTGAGAGTGGAGTTTGAGGACGTGATTCTTTGGCGCCACCTTGTGGCAACAACCTGAACCGGTGCTGGCGCACTAAGGAGCAGGAAAATGGAAGGGAGGGTCCGGGACACAAACCCACCAGACAGAGCTTTCTGGAAGTCAAAATGGAAAGTGGGGAATTCTTGGACTAAACCATATCAGTGGGCTCTGTCTGGACACTACATATCAATGGAATCTTTCTTAGAGGCCTATATATGTATACCTCCATATATATATACACATATACATGTATATGTGTATATACACACACATATATGTGTATATATACATATACATGTATATGTGTATATATATATGGAGGTATACAAATACACACACGCACGCGCGCGCACGTATGCACACACACACACACACACACACACACACACATATATATTTGTGGTCTTTGGCATTTTTGAGTCCTTGAACCTACCTTATCATTTTCAAGGTTCATCCATTCTTTTCTTGATTGATTGATGGGTCTACCAATCCATTTATTATTCTATTAACATATTTATTTGTTAATTTATTATTTCCTTATATACTCATTCATTTATATCGTTTTCACCTTGCAGACAATTCCGGAAACTGGTGTTTGTCGAAGGTGGTTCTGTGGCGCCACCTTGTGGCAAAAGCCCGAACTGCTGCCTGCAAACGAAGGAACGGGAAATTGAGAGGGATGGTCTGTGACTCGAACCCGGCACAAGGAGCTTTCTGGAGGCCAAAATGGGAAGGGGGAACTTCCTTGACTAAACCATGTCGGTGGGCTCTCTCTGGACAGTACATAGAAGTGGAATCCTACCAGATGGGGTCTTTACTTTTTTTTTTAAGATTTTTTTTTATTGATTGGCCAGACCGAGACCACAAGTAGGCAGAGAGGCAGAGAGAGAGGGGCAAGCAGGCTCCCCGCTGAGCAGAGAGCCGGATGCGGGGCTCGATCCCAGGACCCTGAGATCACGACCCGAGCCGAAGGCAGAGGCTCAACCCACTGAGCCACCCAGGTGCCCCCCATATGGGGTCTTTACTGCATTTGACTCCTTTCACTTAGCTTACTCTTTTCAAGGTTCAGAAGTTTTATTTATTTCTTTAGTCGGTTACGTACTCACTTACTTTCTCACTCACTGATTCATTCATTCATTCATTCATTCATCCATTCATTCATTCATAGAGCTATGTATTTTACACGTTATGGACAATACTCCAGAGTGGAGTTTGATGATGGTATTTCTTTGGGGCCACCTTGTGGCCAAAGGCTGAACTGCTCCTGGAACGCTAAGGAACAGGAAACTGGAAGGGATGGTCTGGCACACAAACCCACCACACAGAACTTTCTGGAGGTCGAGATGGAAAGTGAGGAATTCCTCCACTAAACCATATAGGTGGGCACTCTCCGGACACTATATGTAAATGGAAACAGTTTTATAGAGAAACACAAGACATATGAGTGGTCTGTTGCGTTTTCTGGCCCTTTCGCTCGGCTCACTGCTTTCAAGGGTCATCCGCTGTGTTCTCACGTATTAATTTATTCATCCTTTCATTCATTCGTGTATTTATTATTTTATTTCCATACGTATTTATTTGTTAGTTTTTCATTGAACTGACTTACTCATTCGTGTATAGATTTCACAGCTGGCAGACAAGTCCTGAAAGTGGACGCGGTCGATGGTGGCTCCGTGGCTCCACCTCGTGGCAAAAGCCCGAACTGCTGCCTGAAAACGAAGGAACGGGATATTGAGGGGGATGGTCTGCGTGTGACACAAACCCACCATGCAGAACTTTCTGGAGGTCAGTTTGGGAAGTGGGGACTTCCTTGACTAATCCATGTTGGTGGGCCCTCTCTGGGACAGTCCAGCGAAGTGGAATCATACAATACGTGGTCTTTACCATTTCTGAGTCCTTTCACTGAGCCGAATATGTTCAAGGTTCATAAATGTCATGTATTTACTTACTTACATATTTATTTGCTTATTTATGTATGGATTTCACACTTGCAGATGATACCTGAGAGTGGAGTTTGATGATCGTGGTTTACATACATATGGGACGGAAACTCTCTCTCTCGTGGGCCACCTTGTGGCAAAAGCCTGAACCGCTGCCGGAAAACTAAGGGACAGGAAAAGGGGCGGGATGATCTGTGACACAGACCCACCACACAGAATTTTCTGGAGGCGAAAGTGGAACGTGGGGAATTCCTGGACTCTGCCACGTAGGTGGGCTCTCTCTAGACACGACAAAGAAATGCACTCATTTTTATAGACAAATGTAGACATACTGTGGTCTTTCAATTGTCGACTCCCTTCGCTTAGCTTAATACATTCAAGGCTCCTCCATTTACTTTAGTTATATGTTACTTTGTTACTTTCTTTCTTATTTCCTTGTTGATGGGCTGACTGATGGATTGATTGACTGACTGAGGTGGCGTTTCAGGACGGCGGTTCTTTGGGGCCACCTTGTGGCCAAAGCCTGAACGACTCCTTGAACGCTGAGGAACAGGAAAACGGAAGGGATGGTCTCCGACACAAACCCACCACAGAGAGCTTTCTGGACGTCAGAAAGGAAAGTAGGGAATTCCTTGACTAAACCTTATAGGTGGGCTTTCTGGACATTATACATCAATGGCATCATTTTTACAGAGAAACAGAAGACATATGTGTGGTCTGTTGCATTTTCTAGTCCTTTCACTTAGCTCACTGCTTTCAAGGGTCATCCACTGTATTTTCACTTATTTATTTACTCACTCCTTTATCATTTTACTTACAGATTTATTTATCTGTCCATTTTTTAGTTTTATTTGTTTGCTCATTCTTTATATATTTTCCACCTGGCGGACAATTCTTGACAGCGGACATTGATGATGGTGGTTCTATTGCGCCACCTCGTGTCCAAAGCCTGAACTGCCGCCTGAACACCTAGGAACAGGCAGTTGAGAGGGATTGTCTGGGACACAAGCCCACCACACAGACCTTTCTGGAGGCCAGCTTGGAAAGTGGGGAATTCCTTGACTAAGCCCATGTAGGTGGGCTCTCTCTGGACACTATGTAGAAACGTAATCATGGTAATAGACAAAGGTAGACAGAGTTGCTGTCTGTTGCCTTTTCTACTCCTGTCACTGAGCTTAATACTTTCAAGATGCATTCATTTGGTTGATGTAGTTCGTCAGTTGGCTACTTCCTGTCTTGCTTTCTTACTTACTTCATTATGCACATATTTATTTATGTATTCATGTCTGTATGCATGGATTTATGTACCTATGTATGTTACACCTCATAGACAATACTTGAGAGTGGAGTTTGAGGACGTGATTCTTTGGCGCCACCTTGTGGCAACAACCTGAACCGGTGCTGGCGCACTAAGGAGCAGGAAAATGGAAGGGAGGGTCCGGGACACAAACCCACCAGACAGAGCTTTCTGGAAGTCAAAATGGAAAGTGGGGAATTCTTGGACTAAACCATATCAGTGGGCTCTGTCTGGACACTACATATCAATGGAATCTTTCTTAGAGGCCTATATATGTATACCTCCATATATATACACATATACATGTATATGTGTATATACACACACATATATGTGTATATATACATATACATGTATATGTGTATATATATATGGAGGTATACAAATACACACACGCACGCGCGCGCACGTATGCACACACACACACACACACACACACACACACACACATATATATTTGTGGTCTTTGGCATTTTTGAGTCCTTGAACCTACCTTATCATTTTCAAGGTTCATCCATTCTTTTCTTGATTGATTGATGGGTCTACCAATCCATTTATTATTCTATTAACATATTTATTTGTTAATTTATTATTTCCTTATATACTCATTCATTTATATCGTTTTCACCTTGCAGACAATTCCGGAAACTGGTGTTTGTCGAAGGTGGTTCTGTGGCGCCACCTTGTGGCAAAAGCCCGAACTGCTGCCTGCAAACGAAGGAACGGGAAATTGAGAGGGATGGTCTGTGACTCGAACCCGGCACAAGGAGCTTTCTGGAGGCCAAAATGGGAAGGGGGAACTTCCTTGACTAAACCATGTCGGTGGGCTCTCTCTGGACAGTACATAGAAGTGGAATCCTACCAGATGGGGTCTTTACTTTTTTTTTTAAGATTTTTTTTTATTGATTGGCCAGACCGAGACCACAAGTAGGCAGAGAGGCAGAGAGAGAGGGGCAAGCAGGCTCCCCGCTGAGCAGAGAGCCGGATGCGGGGCTCGATCCCAGGACCCTGAGATCACGACCCGAGCCGAAGGCAGAGGCTCAACCCACTGAGCCACCCAGGTGCCCCCCATATGGGGTCTTTACTGCATTTGACTCCTTTCACTTAGCTTACTCTTTTCAAGGTTCAGAAGTTTTATTTATTTCTTTAGTCGGTTACGTACTCACTTACTTTCTCACTCACTGATTCATTCATTCATTCATTCATCCATCCATTCATTCATTCATAGAGCTATGTATTTTACACGTTATGGACAATACTCCAGAGTGGAGTTTGATGATGGTATTTCTTTGGGGCCACCTTGTGGCCAAAGGCTGAACTGCTCCTGGAACGCTAAGGAACAGGAAACTGGAAGGGATGGTCTGGCACACAAACCCACCACACAGAACTTTCTGGAGGTCGAGATGGAAAGTGAGGAATTCCTCCACTAAACCATATAGGTGGGCACTCTCCGGACACTATATGTAAATGGAAACAGTTTTATAGAGAAACACAAGACATATGAGTGGTCTGTTGCGTTTTCTGGCCCTTTCGCTCGGCTCACTGCTTTCAAGGGTCATCCGCTGTGTTCTCACGTATTAATTTATTCATCCTTTCATTCATTCGTGTATTTATTATTTTATTTCCATACGTATTTATTTGTTAGTTTTTCATTGAACTGACTTACTCATTCGTGTATAGATTTCACAGCTGGCAGACAAGTCCTGAAAGTGGACGCGGTCGATGGTGGCTCCGTGGCTCCACCTCGTGGCAAAAGCCCGAACTGCTGCCTGAAAACGAAGGAACGGGATATTGAGGGGGATGGTCTGCGTGTGACACAAACCCACCATGCAGAACTTTCTGGAGGTCAGTTTGGGAAGTGGGGACTTCCTTGACTAATCCATGTTGGTGGGCCCTCTCTGGGACAGTCCAGCGAAGTGGAATCATACAATACGTGGTCTTTACCATTTCTGAGTCCTTTCACTGAGCCGAATATGTTCAAGGTTCATAAATGTCATGTATTTACTTACTTACATATTTATTTGCTTATTTATGTATGGATTTCACACTTGCAGATGATACCTGAGAGTGGAGTTTGATGATCGTGGTTTACATACATATGGGACGGAAACTCTCTCTCTCGTGGGCCACCTTGTGGCAAAAGCCTGAACCGCTGCCGGAAAACTAAGGGACAGGAAAAGGGGCGGGATGATCTGTGACACAGACCCACCACACAGAATTTTCTGGAGGCGAAAGTGGAACGTGGGGAATTCCTGGACTCTGCCACGTAGGTGGGCTCTCTCTAGACACGACAAAGAAATGCACTCATTTTTATAGACAAATGTAGACATACTGTGGTCTTTCAATTGTCGACTCCCTTCGCTTAGCTTAATACATTCAAGGCTCCTCCATTTACTTTAGTTATATGTTACTTTGTTACTTTCTTTCTTATTTCCTTGTTGATGGGCTGACTGATGGATTGATTGACTGACTGAGGTGGCGTTTCAGGACGGCGGTTCTTTGGGGCCACCTTGTGGCCAAAGCCTGAACGACTCCTTGAACGCTGAGGAACAGGAAAACGGAAGGGATGGTCTCCGACACAAACCCACCACAGAGAGCTTTCTGGACGTCAGAAAGGAAAGTAGGGAATTCCTTGACTAAACCTTATAGGTGGGCTTTCTGGACATTATACATCAATGGCATCATTTTTACAGAGAAACAGAAGACATATGTGTGGTCTGTTGCATTTTCTAGTCCTTTCACTTAGCTCACTGCTTTCAAGGGTCATCCACTGTATTTTCACTTATTTATTTACTCACTCCTTTATCATTTTACTTACAGATTTATTTATCTGTCCATTTTTTAGTTTTATTTGTTTGCTCATTCTTTATATATTTTCCACCTGGCGGACAATTCTTGACAGCGGACATTGATGATGGTGGTTCTATTGCGCCACCTCGTGTCCAAAGCCTGAACTGCCGCCTGAACACCTAGGAACAGGCAGTTGAGAGGGATTGTCTGGGACACAAGCCCACCACACAGACCTTTCTGGAGGCCAGCTTGGAAAGTGGGGAATTCCTTGACTAAGCCCATGTAGGTGGGCTCTCTCTGGACACTATGTAGAAACGTAATCATGGTAATAGACAAAGGTAGACAGAGTTGCTGTCTGTTGCCTTTTCTACTCCTGTCACTGAGCTTAATACTTTCAAGATGCATTCATTTGGTTGATGTAGTTCGTCAGTTGGCTACTTCCTGTCTTGCTTTCTTACTTACTTCATTATGCACATATTTATTTATGTATTCATATCTGTATGCATGGATTTATGTACCTATGTATGTTACACCTCATAGACAATACTTGAGAGTGGAGTTTGAGGACGTGATTCTTTGGCGCCACCTTGTGGCAACAACCTGAACCGGTGCTGGCGCACTAAGGAGCAGGAAAATGGAAGGGAGGGTCCGGGACACAAACCCACCAGACAGAGCTTTCTGGAAGTCAAAATGGAAAGTGGGGAATTCTTGGACTAAACCATATCAGTGGGCTCTGTCTGGACACTACATATCAATGGAATCTTTCTTAGAGGCCTATATATGTATACCTCCATATATATACACATATACATGTATATGTGTATATATATATGGAGGTATACAAATATAGGCACGCATGTATATATATATACACATATACATGTATATGTGTATATATATATGGAGGTATACAAATACACACACGCACGCGCGCGCACGTATGCACACACACACACACACACACACACACACACATATATATTTGTGGTCTTTGGCATTTTTGAGTCCTTGAACCTACCTTATCATTTTCAAGGTTCATCCATTCTTTTCTTGATTGATTGATGGGTCTACCAATCCATTTATTATTCTATTAACATATTTATTTGTTAATTTATTATTTCCTTATATACTCATTCATTTATATCGTTTTCACCTTGCAGACAATTCCGGAAACTGGTGTTTGTCGAAGGTGGTTCTGTGGCGCCACCTTGTGGCAAAAGCCCGAACTGCTGCCTGCAAACGAAGGAACGGGAAATTGAGAGGGATGGTCTGTGACTCGAACCCGGCACAAGGAGCTTTCTGGAGGCCAAAATGGGAAGGGGGAACTTCCTTGACTAAACCATGTCGGTGGGCTCTCTCTGGACAGTACATAGAAGTGGAATCCTACCAGATGGGGTCTTTACTTTTTTTTTTAAGATTTTTTTTTATTGATTGGCCAGACCGAGACCACAAGTAGGCAGAGAGGCAGAGAGAGAGGGGCAAGCAGGCTCCCCGCTGAGCAGAGAGCCGGATGCGGGGCTCGATCCCAGGACCCTGAGATCACGACCCGAGCCGAAGGCAGAGGCTCAACCCACTGAGCCACCCAGGTGCCCCCCATATGGGGTCTTTACTGCATTTGACTCCTTTCACTTAGCTTACTCTTTTCAAGGTTCAGAAGTTTTATTTATTTCTTTAGTCGGTTACGTACTCACTTACTTTCTCACTCACTGATTCATTCATTCATTCATTCATCCATCCATTCATTCATTCATAGAGCTATGTATTTTACACGTTATGGACAATACTCCAGAGTGGAGTTTGATGATGGTATTTCTTTGGGGCCACCTTGTGGCCAAAGGCTGAACTGCTCCTGGAACGCTAAGGAACAGGAAACTGGAAGGGATGGTCTGGCACACAAACCCACCACACAGAACTTTCTGGAGGTCGAGATGGAAAGTGAGGAATTCCTCCACTAAACCATATAGGTGGGCACTCTCCGGACACTATATGTAAATGGAAACAGTTTTATAGAGAAACACAAGACATATGAGTGGTCTGTTGCGTTTTCTGGCCCTTTCGCTCGGCTCACTGCTTTCAAGGGTCATCCGCTGTGTTCTCACGTATTAATTTATTCATCCTTTCATTCATTCGTGTATTTATTATTTTATTTCCATACGTATTTATTTGTTAGTTTTTCATTGAACTGACTTACTCATTCGTGTATAGATTTCACAGCTGGCAGACAAGTCCTGAAAGTGGACGCGGTCGATGGTGGCTCCGTGGCTCCACCTCGTGGCAAAAGCCCGAACTGCTGCCTGAAAACGAAGGAACGGGATATTGAGGGGGATGGTCTGCGTGTGACACAAACCCACCATGCAGAACTTTCTGGAGGTCAGTTTGGGAAGTGGGGACTTCCTTGACTAATCCATGTTGGTGGGCCCTCTCTGGGACAGTCCAGCGAAGTGGAATCATACAATACGTGGTCTTTACCATTTCTGAGTCCTTTCACTGAGCCGAATATGTTCAAGGTTCATAAATGTCATGTATTTACTTACTTACATATTTATTTGCTTATTTATGTATGGATTTCACACTTGCAGATGATACCTGAGAGTGGAGTTTGATGATCGTGGTTTACATACATATGGGACGGAAACTCTCTCTCTCGTGGGCCACCTTGTGGCAAAAGCCTGAACCGCTGCCGGAAAACTAAGGGACAGGAAAAGGGGCGGGATGATCTGTGACACAGACCCACCACACAGAATTTTCTGGAGGCGAAAGTGGAACGTGGGGAATTCCTGGACTCTGCCACGTAGGTGGGCTCTCTCTAGACACGACAAAGAAATGCACTCATTTTTATAGACAAATGTAGACATACTGTGGTCTTTCAATTGTCGACTCCCTTCGCTTAGCTTAATACATTCAAGGCTCCTCCATTTACTTTAGTTATATGTTACTTTGTTACTTTCTTTCTTATTTCCTTGTTGATGGGCTGACTGATGGATTGATTGACTGACTGAGGTGGCGTTTCAGGACGGCGGTTCTTTGGGGCCACCTTGTGGCCAAAGCCTGAACGACTCCTTGAACGCTGAGGAACAGGAAAACGGAAGGGATGGTCTCCGACACAAACCCACCACAGAGAGCTTTCTGGACGTCAGAAAGGAAAGTAGGGAATTCCTTGACTAAACCTTATAGGTGGGCTTTCTGGACATTATACATCAATGGCATCATTTTTACAGAGAAACAGAAGACATATGTGTGGTCTGTTGCATTTTCTAGTCCTTTCACTTAGCTCACTGCTTTCAAGGGTCATCCACTGTATTTTCACTTATTTATTTACTCACTCCTTTATCATTTTACTTACAGATTTATTTATCTGTCCATTTTTTAGTTTTATTTGTTTGCTCATTCTTTATATATTTTCCACCTGGCGGACAATTCTTGACAGCGGACATTGATGATGGTGGTTCTATTGCGCCACCTCGTGTCCAAAGCCTGAACTGCCGCCTGAACACCTAGGAACAGGCAGTTGAGAGGGATTGTCTGGGACACAAGCCCACCACACAGACCTTTCTGGAGGCCAGCTTGGAAAGTGGGGAATTCCTTGACTAAGCCCATGTAGGTGGGCTCTCTCTGGACACTATGTAGAAACGTAATCATGGTAATAGACAAAGGTAGACAGAGTTGCTGTCTGTTGCCTTTTCTACTCCTGTCACTGAGCTTAATACTTTCAAGATGCATTCATTTGGTTGATGTAGTTCGTCAGTTGGCTACTTCCTGTCTTGCTTTCTTACTTACTTCATTATGCACATATTTATTTATGTATTCATGTCTGTATGCATGGATTTATGTACCTATGTATGTTACACCTCATAGACAATACTTGAGAGTGGAGTTTGAGGACGTGATTCTTTGGCGCCACCTTGTGGCAACAACCTGAACCGGTGCTGGCGCACTAAGGAGCAGGAAAATGGAAGGGAGGGTCCGGGACACAAACCCACCAGACAGAGCTTTCTGGAAGTCAAAATGGAAAGTGGGGAATTCTTGGACTAAACCATATCAGTGGGCTCTGTCTGGACACTACATATCAATGGAATCTTTCTTAGAGGCCTATATATGTATACCTCCATATATATATACACATATACATGTATATGTGTATATACACACACATATATGTGTATATATACATATACATGTATATGTGTATATATATATGGAGGTATACAAATACACACACGCACGCGCGCGCACGTATGCACACACACACACACACACACACACACACACATATATATTTGTGGTCTTTGGCATTTTTGAGTCCTTGAACCTACCTTATCATTTTCAAGGTTCATCCATTCTTTTCTTGATTGATTGATGGGTCTACCAATCCATTTATTATTCTATTAACATATTTATTTGTTAATTTATTATTTCCTTATATACTCATTCATTTATATCGTTTTCACCTTGCAGACAATTCCGGAAACTGGTGTTTGTCGAAGGTGGTTCTGTGGCGCCACCTTGTGGCAAAAGCCCGAACTGCTGCCTGCAAACGAAGGAACGGGAAATTGAGAGGGATGGTCTGTGACTCGAACCCGGCACAAGGAGCTTTCTGGAGGCCAAAATGGGAAGGGGGAACTTCCTTGACTAAACCATGTCGGTGGGCTCTCTCTGGACAGTACATAGAAGTGGAATCCTACCAGATGGGGTCTTTACTTTTTTTTT
The DNA here is from genome assembly GCF_963455335.1 of Martes martes. Classification (NCBI taxonomy): domain Eukaryota; kingdom Metazoa; phylum Chordata; class Mammalia; order Carnivora; family Mustelidae; genus Martes; species Martes martes. The sequence continues at coordinate 52,701 of NW_027666519.1, forward strand.
TAAGATTTTTTTTTATTGATTGGCCAGACCGAGACCACAAGTAGGCAGAGAGGCAGAGAGAGAGGGGCAAGCAGGCTCCCCGCTGAGCAGAGAGCCGGATGCGGGGCTCGATCCCAGGACCCTGAGATCACGACCCGAGCCGAAGGCAGAGGCTCAACCCACTGAGCCACCCAGGTGCCCCCCATATGGGGTCTTTACTGCATTTGACTCCTTTCACTTAGCTTACTCTTTTCAAGGTTCAGAAGTTTTATTTATTTCTTTAGTCGGTTACGTACTCACTTACTTTCTCACTCACTGATTCATTCATTCATTCATTCATTCATCCATTCATTCATTCATAGAGCTATGTATTTTACACGTTATGGACAATACTCCAGAGTGGAGTTTGATGATGGTATTTCTTTGGGGCCACCTTGTGGCCAAAGGCTGAACTGCTCCTGGAACGCTAAGGAACAGGAAACTGGAAGGGATGGTCTGGCACACAAACCCACCACACAGAACTTTCTGGAGGTCGAGATGGAAAGTGAGGAATTCCTCCACTAAACCATATAGGTGGGCACTCTCCGGACACTATATGTAAATGGAAACAGTTTTATAGAGAAACACAAGACATATGAGTGGTCTGTTGCGTTTTCTGGCCCTTTCGCTCGGCTCACTGCTTTCAAGGGTCATCCGCTGTGTTCTCACGTATTAATTTATTCATCCTTTCATTCATTCGTGTATTTATTATTTTATTTCCATACGTATTTATTTGTTAGTTTTTCATTGAACTGACTTACTCATTCGTGTATAGATTTCACAGCTGGCAGACAAGTCCTGAAAGTGGACGCGGTCGATGGTGGCTCCGTGGCTCCACCTCGTGGCAAAAGCCCGAACTGCTGCCTGAAAACGAAGGAACGGGATATTGAGGGGGATGGTCTGCGTGTGACACAAACCCACCATGCAGAACTTTCTGGAGGTCAGTTTGGGAAGTGGGGACTTCCTTGACTAATCCATGTTGGTGGGCCCTCTCTGGGACAGTCCAGCGAAGTGGAATCATACAATACGTGGTCTTTACCATTTCTGAGTCCTTTCACTGAGCCGAATATGTTCAAGGTTCATAAATGTCATGTATTTACTTACTTACATATTTATTTGCTTATTTATGTATGGATTTCACACTTGCAGATGATACCTGAGAGTGGAGTTTGATGATCGTGGTTTACATACATATGGGACGGAAACTCTCTCTCTCGTGGGCCACCTTGTGGCAAAAGCCTGAACCGCTGCCGGAAAACTAAGGGACAGGAAAAGGGGCGGGATGATCTGTGACACAGACCCACCACACAGAATTTTCTGGAGGCGAAAGTGGAACGTGGGGAATTCCTGGACTCTGCCACGTAGGTGGGCTCTCTCTAGACACGACAAAGAAATGCACTCATTTTTATAGACAAATGTAGACATACTGTGGTCTTTCAATTGTCGACTCCCTTCGCTTAGCTTAATACATTCAAGGCTCCTCCATTTACTTTAGTTATATGTTACTTTGTTACTTTCTTTCTTATTTCCTTGTTGATGGGCTGACTGATGGATTGATTGACTGACTGAGGTGGCGTTTCAGGACGGCGGTTCTTTGGGGCCACCTTGTGGCCAAAGCCTGAACGACTCCTTGAACGCTGAGGAACAGGAAAACGGAAGGGATGGTCTCCGACACAAACCCACCACAGAGAGCTTTCTGGACGTCAGAAAGGAAAGTAGGGAATTCCTTGACTAAACCTTATAGGTGGGCTTTCTGGACATTATACATCAATGGCATCATTTTTACAGAGAAACAGAAGACATATGTGTGGTCTGTTGCATTTTCTAGTCCTTTCACTTAGCTCACTGCTTTCAAGGGTCATCCACTGTATTTTCACTTATTTATTTACTCACTCCTTTATCATTTTACTTACAGATTTATTTATCTGTCCATTTTTTAGTTTTATTTGTTTGCTCATTCTTTATATATTTTCCACCTGGCGGACAATTCTTGACAGCGGACATTGATGATGGTGGTTCTATTGCGCCACCTCGTGTCCAAAGCCTGAACTGCCGCCTGAACACCTAGGAACAGGCAGTTGAGAGGGATTGTCTGGGACACAAGCCCACCACACAGACCTTTCTGGAGGCCAGCTTGGAAAGTGGGGAATTCCTTGACTAAGCCCATGTAGGTGGGCTCTCTCTGGACACTATGTAGAAACGTAATCATGGTAATAGACAAAGGTAGACAGAGTTGCTGTCTGTTGCCTTTTCTACTCCTGTCACTGAGCTTAATACTTTCAAGATGCATTCATTTGGTTGATGTAGTTCGTCAGTTGGCTACTTCCTGTCTTGCTTTCTTACTTACTTCATTATGCACATATTTATTTATGTATTCATGTCTGTATGCATGGATTTATGTACCTATGTATGTTACACCTCATAGACAATACTTGAGAGTGGAGTTTGAGGACGTGATTCTTTGGCGCCACCTTGTGGCAACAACCTGAACCGGTGCTGGCGCACTAAGGAGCAGGAAAATGGAAGGGAGGGTCCGGGACACAAACCCACCAGACAGAGCTTTCTGGAAGTCAAAATGGAAAGTGGGGAATTCTTGGACTAAACCATATCAGTGGGCTCTGTCTGGACACTACATATCAATGGAATCTTTCTTAGAGGCCTATATATGTATACCTCCATATATATACACATATACATGTATATGTGTATATATATATGGAGGTATACAAATATAGGCACGCATGTATATATATATACACATATACATGTATATGTGTATATATATATGGAGGTATACAAATACACACACGCACGCGCGCGCACGTATGCACACACACACACACATATATATTTGTGGTCTTTGGCATTTTTGAGTCCTTGAACCTACCTTATCATTTTCAAGGTTCATCCATTCTTTTCTTGATTGATTGATGGGTCTACCAATCCATTTATTATTCTATTAACATATTTATTTGTTAATTTATTATTTCCTTATATACTCATTCATTTATATCGTTTTCACCTTGCAGACAATTCCGGAAACTGGTGTTTGTCGAAGGTGGTTCTGTGGCGCCACCTTGTGGCAAAAGCCCGAACTGCTGCCTGCAAACGAAGGAACGGGAAATTGAGAGGGATGGTCTGTGACTCGAACCCGGCACAAGGAGCTTTCTGGAGGCCAAAATGGGAAGGGGGAACTTCCTTGACTAAACCATGTCGGTGGGCTCTCTCTGGACAGTACATAGAAGTGGAATCCTACCAGATGGGGTCTTTACTTTTTTTTTTAAGATTTTTTTTTATTGATTGGCCAGACCGAGACCACAAGTAGGCAGAGAGGCAGAGAGAGAGGGGCAAGCAGGCTCCCCGCTGAGCAGAGAGCCGGATGCGGGGCTCGATCCCAGGACCCTGAGATCACGACCCGAGCCGAAGGCAGAGGCTCAACCCACTGAGCCACCCAGGTGCCCCCCATATGGGGTCTTTACTGCATTTGACTCCTTTCACTTAGCTTACTCTTTTCAAGGTTCAGAAGTTTTATTTATTTCTTTAGTCGGTTACGTACTCACTTACTTTCTCACTCACTGATTCATTCATTCATTCATTCATCCATCCATTCATTCATTCATAGAGCTATGTATTTTACACGTTATGGACAATACTCCAGAGTGGAGTTTGATGATGGTATTTCTTTGGGGCCACCTTGTGGCCAAAGGCTGAACTGCTCCTGGAACGCTAAGGAACAGGAAACTGGAAGGGATGGTCTGGCACACAAACCCACCACACAGAACTTTCTGGAGGTCGAGATGGAAAGTGAGGAATTCCTCCACTAAACCATATAGGTGGGCACTCTCCGGACACTATATGTAAATGGAAACAGTTTTATAGAGAAACACAAGACATATGAGTGGTCTGTTGCGTTTTCTGGCCCTTTCGCTCGGCTCACTGCTTTCAAGGGTCATCCGCTGTGTTCTCACGTATTAATTTATTCATCCTTTCATTCATTCGTGTATTTATTATTTTATTTCCATACGTATTTATTTGTTAGTTTTTCATTGAACTGACTTACTCATTCGTGTATAGATTTCACAGCTGGCAGACAAGTCCTGAAAGTGGACGCGGTCGATGGTGGCTCCGTGGCTCCACCTCGTGGCAAAAGCCCGAACTGCTGCCTGAAAACGAAGGAACGGGATATTGAGGGGGATGGTCTGCGTGTGACACAAACCCACCATGCAGAACTTTCTGGAGGTCAGTTTGGGAAGTGGGGACTTCCTTGACTAATCCATGTTGGTGGGCCCTCTCTGGGACAGTCCAGCGAAGTGGAATCATACAATACGTGGTCTTTACCATTTCTGAGTCCTTTCACTGAGCCGAATATGTTCAAGGTTCATAAATGTCATGTATTTACTTACTTACATATTTATTTGCTTATTTATGTATGGATTTCACACTTGCAGATGATACCTGAGAGTGGAGTTTGATGATCGTGGTTTACATACATATGGGACGGAAACTCTCTCTCTCGTGGGCCACCTTGTGGCAAAAGCCTGAACCGCTGCCGGAAAACTAAGGGACAGGAAAAGGGGCGGGATGATCTGTGACACAGACCCACCACACAGAATTTTCTGGAGGCGAAAGTGGAACGTGGGGAATTCCTGGACTCTGCCACGTAGGTGGGCTCTCTCTAGACACGACAAAGAAATGCACTCATTTTTATAGACAAATGTAGACATACTGTGGTCTTTCAATTGTCGACTCCCTTCGCTTAGCTTAATACATTCAAGGCTCCTCCATTTACTTTAGTTATATGTTACTTTGTTACTTTCTTTCTTATTTCCTTGTTGATGGGCTGACTGATGGATTGATTGACTGACTGAGGTGGCGTTTCAGGACGGCGGTTCTTTGGGGCCACCTTGTGGCCAAAGCCTGAACGACTCCTTGAACGCTGAGGAACAGGAAAACGGAAGGGATGGTCTCCGACACAAACCCACCACAGAGAGCTTTCTGGACGTCAGAAAGGAAAGTAGGGAATTCCTTGACTAAACCTTATAGGTGGGCTTTCTGGACATTATACATCAATGGCATCATTTTTACAGAGAAACAGAAGACATATGTGTGGTCTGTTGCATTTTCTAGTCCTTTCACTTAGCTCACTGCTTTCAAGGGTCATCCACTGTATTTTCACTTATTTATTTACTCACTCCTTTATCATTTTACTTACAGATTTATTTATCTGTCCATTTTTTAGTTTTATTTGTTTGCTCATTCTTTATATATTTTCCACCTGGCGGACAATTCTTGACAGCGGACATTGATGATGGTGGTTCTATTGCGCCACCTCGTGTCCAAAGCCTGAACTGCCGCCTGAACACCTAGGAACAGGCAGTTGAGAGGGATTGTCTGGGACACAAGCCCACCACACAGACCTTTCTGGAGGCCAGCTTGGAAAGTGGGGAATTCCTTGACTAAGCCCATGTAGGTGGGCTCTCTCTGGACACTATGTAGAAACGTAATCATGGTAATAGACAAAGGTAGACAGAGTTGCTGTCTGTTGCCTTTTCTACTCCTGTCACTGAGCTTAATACTTTCAAGATGCATTCATTTGGTTGATGTAGTTCGTCAGTTGGCTACTTCCTGTCTTGCTTTCTTACTTACTTCATTATGCACATATTTATTTATGTATTCATGTCTGTATGCATGGATTTATGTACCTATGTATGTTACACCTCATAGACAATACTTGAGAGTGGAGTTTGAGGACGTGATTCTTTGGCGCCACCTTGTGGCAACAACCTGAACCGGTGCTGGCGCACTAAGGAGCAGGAAAATGGAAGGGAGGGTCCGGGACACAAACCCACCAGACAGAGCTTTCTGGAAGTCAAAATGGAAAGTGGGGAATTCTTGGACTAAACCATATCAGTGGGCTCTGTCTGGACACTACATATCAATGGAATCTTTCTTAGAGGCCTATATATGTATACCTCCATATATATACACATATACATGTATATGTGTATATATATATGGAGGTATACAAATATAGGCACGCATGTATATATATATACACATATACATGTATATGTGTATATATATATGGAGGTATACAAATACACACACGCACGCGCGCGCACGTATGCACACACACACACACATATATATTTGTGGTCTTTGGCATTTTTGAGTCCTTGAACCTACCTTATCATTTTCAAGGTTCATCCATTCTTTTCTTGATTGATTGATGGGTCTACCAATCCATTTATTATTCTATTAACATATTTATTTGTTAATTTATTATTTCCTTATATACTCATTCATTTATATCGTTTTCACCTTGCAGACAATTCCGGAAACTGGTGTTTGTCGAAGGTGGTTCTGTGGCGCCACCTTGTGGCAAAAGCCCGAACTGCTGCCTGCAAACGAAGGAACGGGAAATTGAGAGGGATGGTCTGTGACTCGAACCCGGCACAAGGAGCTTTCTGGAGGCCAAAATGGGAAGGGGGAACTTCCTTGACTAAACCATGTCGGTGGGCTCTCTCTGGACAGTACATAGAAGTGGAATCCTACCAGATGGGGTCTTTACTTTTTTTTTTAAGATTTTTTTTTATTGATTGGCCAGACCGAGACCACAAGTAGGCAGAGAGGCAGAGAGAGAGGGGCAAGCAGGCTCCCCGCTGAGCAGAGAGCCGGATGCGGGGCTCGATCCCAGGACCCTGAGATCACGACCCGAGCCGAAGGCAGAGGCTCAACCCACTGAGCCACCCAGGTGCCCCCCATATGGGGTCTTTACTGCATTTGACTCCTTTCACTTAGCTTACTCTTTTCAAGGTTCAGAAGTTTTATTTATTTCTTTAGTCGGTTACGTACTCACTTACTTTCTCACTCACTGATTCATTCATTCATTCATTCATCCATCCATTCATTCATTCATAGAGCTATGTATTTTACACGTTATGGACAATACTCCAGAGTGGAGTTTGATGATGGTATTTCTTTGGGGCCACCTTGTGGCCAAAGGCTGAACTGCTCCTGGAACGCTAAGGAACAGGAAACTGGAAGGGATGGTCTGGCACACAAACCCACCACACAGAACTTTCTGGAGGTCGAGATGGAAAGTGAGGAATTCCTCCACTAAACCATATAGGTGGGCACTCTCCGGACACTATATGTAAATGGAAACAGTTTTATAGAGAAACACAAGACATATGAGTGGTCTGTTGCGTTTTCTGGCCCTTTCGCTCGGCTCACTGCTTTCAAGGGTCATCCGCTGTGTTCTCACGTATTAATTTATTCATCCTTTCATTCATTCGTGTATTTATTATTTTATTTCCATACGTATTTATTTGTTAGTTTTTCATTGAACTGACTTACTCATTCGTGTATAGATTTCACAGCTGGCAGACAAGTCCTGAAAGTGGACGCGGTCGATGGTGGCTCCGTGGCTCCACCTCGTGGCAAAAGCCCGAACTGCTGCCTGAAAACGAAGGAACGGGATATTGAGGGGGATGGTCTGCGTGTGACACAAACCCACCATGCAGAACTTTCTGGAGGTCAGTTTGGGAAGTGGGGACTTCCTTGACTAATCCATGTTGGTGGGCCCTCTCTGGGACAGTCCAGCGAAGTGGAATCATACAATACGTGGTCTTTACCATTTCTGAGTCCTTTCACTGAGCCGAATATGTTCAAGGTTCATAAATGTCATGTATTTACTTACTTACATATTTATTTGCTTATTTATGTATGGATTTCACACTTGCAGATGATACCTGAGAGTGGAGTTTGATGATCGTGGTTTACATACATATGGGACGGAAACTCTCTCTCTCGTGGGCCACCTTGTGGCAAAAGCCTGAACCGCTGCCGGAAAACTAAGGGACAGGAAAAGGGGCGGGATGATCTGTGACACAGACCCACCACACAGAATTTTCTGGAGGCGAAAGTGGAACGTGGGGAATTCCTGGACTCTGCCACGTAGGTGGGCTCTCTCTAGACACGACAAAGAAATGCACTCATTTTTATAGACAAATGTAGACATACTGTGGTCTTTCAATTGTCGACTCCCTTCGCTTAGCTTAATACATTCAAGGCTCCTCCATTTACTTTAGTTATATGTTACTTTGTTACTTTCTTTCTTATTTCCTTGTTGATGGGCTGACTGATGGATTGATTGACTGACTGAGGTGGCGTTTCAGGACGGCGGTTCTTTGGGGCCACCTTGTGGCCAAAGCCTGAACGACTCCTTGAACGCTGAGGAACAGGAAAACGGAAGGGATGGTCTCCGACACAAACCCACCACAGAGAGCTTTCTGGACGTCAGAAAGGAAAGTAGGGAATTCCTTGACTAAACCTTATAGGTGGGCTTTCTGGACATTATACATCAATGGCATCATTTTTACAGAGAAACAGAAGACATATGTGTGGTCTGTTGCATTTTCTAGTCCTTTCACTTAGCTCACTGCTTTCAAGGGTCATCCACTGTATTTTCACTTATTTATTTACTCACTCCTTTATCATTTTACTTACAGATTTATTTATCTGTCCATTTTTTAGTTTTATTTGTTTGCTCATTCTTTATATATTTTCCACCTGGCGGACAATTCTTGACAGCGGACATTGATGATGGTGGTTCTATTGCGCCACCTCGTGTCCAAAGCCTGAACTGCCGCCTGAACACCTAGGAACAGGCAGTTGAGAGGGATTGTCTGGGACACAAGCCCACCACACAGACCTTTCTGGAGGCCAGCTTGGAAAGTGGGGAATTCCTTGACTAAGCCCATGTAGGTGGGCTCTCTCTGGACACTATGTAGAAACGTAATCATGGTAATAGACAAAGGTAGACAGAGTTGCTGTCTGTTGCCTTTTCTACTCCTGTCACTGAGCTTAATACTTTCAAGATGCATTCATTTGGTTGATGTAGTTCGTCAGTTGGCTACTTCCTGTCTTGCTTTCTTACTTACTTCATTATGCACATATTTATTTATGTATTCATGTCTGTATGCATGGATTTATGTACCTATGTATGTTACACCTCATAGACAATACTTGAGAGTGGAGTTTGAGGACGTGATTCTTTGGCGCCACCTTGTGGCAACAACCTGAACCGGTGCTGGCGCACTAAGGAGCAGGAAAATGGAAGGGAGGGTCCGGGACACAAACCCACCAGACAGAGCTTTCTGGAAGTCAAAATGGAAAGTGGGGAATTCTTGGACTAAACCATATCAGTGGGCTCTGTCTGGACACTACATATCAATGGAATCTTTCTTAGAGGCCTATATATGTATACCTCCATATATATATACACATATACATGTATATGTGTATATACACACACATATATGTGTATATATACATATACATGTATATGTGTATATATATATGGAGGTATACAAATACACACACGCACGCGCGCGCACGTATGCACACACACACACACACACACACACACACACATATATATTTGTGGTCTTTGGCATTTTTGAGTCCTTGAACCTACCTTATCATTTTCAAGGTTCATCCATTCTTTTCTTGATTGATTGATGGGTCTACCAATCCATTTATTATTCTATTAACATATTTATTTGTTAATTTATTATTTCCTTATATACTCATTCATTTATATCGTTTTCACCTTGCAGACAATTCCGGAAACTGGTGTTTGTCGAAGGTGGTTCTGTGGCGCCACCTTGTGGCAAAAGCCCGAACTGCTGCCTGCAAACGAAGGAACGGGAAATTGAGAGGGATGGTCTGTGACTCGAACCCGGCACAAGGAGCTTTCTGGAGGCCAAAATGGGAAGGGGGAACTTCCTTGACTAAACCATGTCGGTGGGCTCTCTCTGGACAGTACATAGAAGTGGAATCCTACCAGATGGGGTCTTTACTTTTTTTTTTAAGATTTTTTTTTATTGATTGGCCAGACCGAGACCACAAGTAGGCAGAGAGGCAGAGAGAGAGGGGCAAGCAGGCTCCCCGCTGAGCAGAGAGCCGGATGCGGGGCTCGATCCCAGGACCCTGAGATCACGACCCGAGCCGAAGGCAGAGGCTCAACCCACTGAGCCACCCAGGTGCCCCCCATATGGGGTCTTTACTGCATTTGACTCCTTTCACTTAGCTTACTCTTTTCAAGGTTCAGAAGTTTTATTTATTTCTTTAGTCGGTTACGTACTCACTTACTTTCTCACTCACTGATTCATTCATTCATTCATTCATTCATCCGTTCATTCATTCATAGAGCTATGTATTTTACACGTTATGGACAATACTCCAGAGTGGAGTTTGATGATGGTATTTCTTTGGGGCCACCTTGTGGCCAAAGGCTGAACTGCTCCTGGAACGCTAAGGAACAGGAAACTGGAAGGGATGGTCTGGCACACAAACCCACCACACAGAACTTTCTGGAGGTCGAGATGGAAAGTGAGGAATTCCTCCACTAAACCATATAGGTGGGCACTCTCCGGACACTATATGTAAATGGAAACAGTTTTATAGAGAAACACAAGACATATGAGTGGTCTGTTGCGTTTTCTGGCCCTTTCGCTCGGCTCACTGCTTTCAAGGGTCATCCGCTGTGTTCTCACGTATTAATTTATTCATCCTTTCATTCATTCGTGTATTTATTATTTTATTTCCATACGTATTTATTTGTTAGTTTTTCATTGAACTGACTTACTCATTCGTGTATAGATTTCACAGCTGGCAGACAAGTCCTGAAAGTGGACGCGGTCGATGGTGGCTCCGTGGCTCCACCTCGTGGCAAAGGCCCGAACTGCTGCCTGAAAACGAAGGAACGGGATATTGAGGGGGATGGTCTGCGTGTGACACAAACCCACCATGCAGAACTTTCTGGAGGTCAGTTTGGGAAGTGGGGACTTCCTTGACTAATCCATGTTGGTGGGCCCTCTCTGGGACAGTCCAGCGAAGTGGAATCATACAATACGTGGTCTTTACCATTTCTGAGTCCTTTCACTGAGCCGAATATGTTCAAGGTTCATAAATGTCATGTATTTACTTACTTACATATTTATTTGCTTATTTATGTATGGATTTCACACTTGCAGATGATACCTGAGAGTGGAGTTTGATGATCGTGGTTTACATACATATGGGACGGAAACTCTCTCTCTCGTGGGCCACCTTGTGGCAAAAGCCTGAACCGCTGCCGGAAAACTAAGGGACAGGAAAAGGGGCGGGATGATCTGTGACACAGACCCACCACACAGAATTTTCTGGAGGCGAAAGTGGAACGTGGGGAATTCCTGGACTCTGCCACGTAGGTGGGCTCTCTCTAGACACGACAAAGAAATGCACTCATTTTTATAGACAAATGTAGACATACTGTGGTCTTTCAATTGTCGACTCCCTTCGCTTAGCTTAATACATTCAAGGCTCCTCCATTTACTTTAGTTATATGTTACTTTGTTACTTTCTTTCTTATTTCCTTGTTGATGGGCTGACTGATGGATTGATTGACTGACTGAGGTGGCGTTTCAGGACGGCGGTTCTTTGGGGCCACCTTGTGGCCAAAGCCTGAACGACTCCTTGAACGCTGAGGAACAGGAAAACGGAAGGGATGGTCTCCGACACAAACCCACCACAGAGAGCTTTCTGGACGTCAGAAAGGAAAGTAGGGAATTCCTTGACTAAACCTTATAGGTGGGCTTTCTGGACATTATACATCAATGGCATCATTTTTACAGAGAAACAGAAGACATATGTGTGGTCTGTTGCATTTTCTAGTCCTTTCACTTAGCTCACTGCTTTCAAGGGTCATCCACTGTATTTTCACTTATTTATTTACTCACTCCTTTATCATTTTACTTACAGATTTATTTATCTGTCCATTTTTTAGTTTTATTTGTTTGCTCATTCTTTATATATTTTCCACCTGGCGGACAATTCTTGACAGCGGACATTGATGATGGTGGTTCTATTGCGCCACCTCGTGTCCAAAGCCTGAACTGCCGCCTGAACACCTAGGAACAGGCAGTTGAGAGGGATTGTCTGGGACACAAGCCCACCACACAGACCTTTCTGGAGGCCAGCTTGGAAAGTGGGGAATTCCTTGACTAAGCCCATGTAGGTGGGCTCTCTCTGGACACTATGTAGAAACGTAATCATGGTAATAGACAAAGGTAGACAGAGTTGCTGTCTGTTGCCTTTTCTACTCCTGTCACTGAGCTTAATACTTTCAAGATGCATTCATTTGGTTGATGTAGTTCGTCAGTTGGCTACTTCCTGTCTTGCTTTCTTACTTACTTCATTATGCACATATTTATTTATGTATTCATGTCTGTATGCATGGATTTATGTACCTATGTATGTTACACCTCATAGACAATACTTGAGAGTGGAGTTTGAGGACGTGATTCTTTGGCGCCACCTTGTGGCAACAACCTGAACCGGTGCTGGCGCACTAAGGAGCAGGAAAATGGAAGGGAGGGTCCGGGACACAAACCCACCAGACAGAGCTTTCTGGAAGTCAAAATGGAAAGTGGGGAATTCTTGGACTAAACCATATCAGTGGGCTCTGTCTGGACACTACATATCAATGGAATCTTTCTTAGAGGCCTATATATGTATACCTCCATATATATACACATATACATGTATATGTGTATATATATATGGAGGTATACAAATATAGGCACGCATGTATATATATATACACATATACATGTATATGTGTATATATATATGGAGGTATACAAATACACACACGCACGCGCGCGCACGTATGCACACACACACACACACACACACACACACACATATATATTTGTGGTCTTTGGCATTTTTGAGTCCTTGAACCTACCTTATCATTTTCAAGGTTCATCCATTCTTTTCTTGATTGATTGATGGGTCTACCAATCCATTTATTATTCTATTAACATATTTATTTGTTAATTTATTATTTCCTTATATACTCATTCATTTATATCGTTTTCACCTTGCAGACAATTCCGGAAACTGGTGTTTGTCGAAGGTGGTTCTGTGGCGCCACCTTGTGGCAAAAGCCCGAACTGCTGCCTGCAAACGAAGGAACGGGAAATTGAGAGGGATGGTCTGTGACTCGAACCCGGCACAAGGAGCTTTCTGGAGGCCAAAATGGGAAGGGGGAACTTCCTTGACTAAACCATGTCGGTGGGCTCTCTCTGGACAGTACATAGAAGTGGAATCCTACCAGATGGGGTCTTTACTTTTTTTTTTAAGATTTTTTTTTATTGATTGGCCAGACCGAGACCACAAGTAGGCAGAGAGGCAGAGAGAGAGGGGCAAGCAGGCTCCCCGCTGAGCAGAGAGCCGGATGCGGGGCTCGATCCCAGGACCCTGAGATCACGACCCGAGCCGAAGGCAGAGGCTCAACCCACTGAGCCACCCAGGTGCCCCCCATATGGGGTCTTTACTGCATTTGACTCCTTTCACTTAGCTTACTCTTTTCAAGGTTCAGAAGTTTTATTTATTTCTTTAGTCGGTTACGTACTCACTTACTTTCTCACTCACTGATTCATTCATTCATTCATTCATTCATCCGTTCATTCATTCATAGAGCTATGTATTTTACACGTTATGGACAATACTCCAGAGTGGAGTTTGATGATGGTATTTCTTTGGGGCCACCTTGTGGCCAAAGGCTGAACTGCTCCTGGAACGCTAAGGAACAGGAAACTGGAAGGGATGGTCTGGCACACAAACCCACCACACAGAACTTTCTGGAGGTCGAGATGGAAAGTGAGGAATTCCTCCACTAAACCATATAGGTGGGCACTCTCCGGACACTATATGTAAATGGAAACAGTTTTATAGAGAAACACAAGACATATGAGTGGTCTGTTGCGTTTTCTGGCCCTTTCGCTCGGCTCACTGCTTTCAAGGGTCATCCGCTGTGTTCTCACGTATTAATTTATTCATCCTTTCATTCATTCGTGTATTTATTATTTTATTTCCATACGTATTTATTTGTTAGTTTTTCATTGAACTGACTTACTCATTCGTGTATAGATTTCACAGCTGGCAGACAAGTCCTGAAAGTGGACGCGGTCGATGGTGGCTCCGTGGCTCCACCTCGTGGCAAAAGCCCGAACTGCTGCCTGAAAACGAAGGAACGGGATATTGAGGGGGATGGTCTGCGTGTGACACAAACCCACCATGCAGAACTTTCTGGAGGTCAGTTTGGGAAGTGGGGACTTCCTTGACTAATCCATGTTGGTGGGCCCTCTCTGGGACAGTCCAGCGAAGTGGAATCATACAATACGTGGTCTTTACCATTTCTGAGTCCTTTCACTGAGCCGAATATGTTCAAGGTTCATAAATGTCATGTATTTACTTACTTACATATTTATTTGCTTATTTATGTATGGATTTCACACTTGCAGATGATACCTGAGAGTGGAGTTTGATGATCGTGGTTTACATACATATGGGACGGAAACTCTCTCTCTCGTGGGCCACCTTGTGGCAAAAGCCTGAACCGCTGCCGGAAAACTAAGGGACAGGAAAAGGGGCGGGATGATCTGTGACACAGACCCACCACACAGAATTTTCTGGAGGCGAAAGTGGAACGTGGGGAATTCCTGGACTCTGCCACGTAGGTGGGCTCTCTCTAGACACGACAAAGAAATGCACTCATTTTTATAGACAAATGTAGACATACTGTGGTCTTTCAATTGTCGACTCCCTTCGCTTAGCTTAATACATTCAAGGCTCCTCCATTTACTTTAGTTATATGTTACTTTGTTACTTTCTTTCTTATTTCCTTGTTGATGGGCTGACTGATGGATTGATTGACTGACTGAGGTGGCGTTTCAGGACGGCGGTTCTTTGGGGCCACCTTGTGGCCAAAGCCTGAACGACTCCTTGAACGCTGAGGAACAGGAAAACGGAAGGGATGGTCTCCGACACAAACCCACCACAGAGAGCTTTCTGGACGTCAGAAAGGAAAGTAGGGAATTCCTTGACTAAACCTTATAGGTGGGCTTTCTGGACATTATACATCAATGGCATCATTTTTACAGAGAAACAGAAGACATATGTGTGGTCTGTTGCATTTTCTAGTCCTTTCACTTAGCTCACTGCTTTCAAGGGTCATCCACTGTATTTTCACTTATTTATTTACTCACTCCTTTATCATTTTACTTACAGATTTATTTATCTGTCCATTTTTTAGTTTTATTTGTTTGCTCATTCTTTATATATTTTCCACCTGGCGGACAATTCTTGACAGCGGACATTGATGATGGTGGTTCTATTGCGCCACCTCGTGTCCAAAGCCTGAACTGCCGCCTGAACACCTAGGAACAGGCAGTTGAGAGGGATTGTCTGGGACACAAGCCCACCACACAGACCTTTCTGGAGGCCAGCTTGGAAAGTGGGGAATTCCTTGACTAAGCCCATGTAGGTGGGCTCTCTCTGGACACTATGTAGAAACGTAATCATGGTAATAGACAAAGGTAGACAGAGTTGCTGTCTGTTGCCTTTTCTACTCCTGTCACTGAGCTTAATACTTTCAAGATGCATTCATTTGGTTGATGTAGTTCGTCAGTTGGCTACTTCCTGTCTTGCTTTCTTACTTACTTCATTATGCACATATTTATTTATGTATTCATGTCTGTATGCATGGATTTATGTACCTATGTATGTTACACCTCATAGACAATACTTGAGAGTGGAGTTTGAGGACGTGATTCTTTGGCGCCACCTTGTGGCAACAACCTGAACCGGTGCTGGCGCACTAAGGAGCAGGAAAATGGAAGGGAGGGTCCGGGACACAAACCCACCAGACAGAGCTTTCTGGAAGTCAAAATGGAAAGTGGGGAATTCTTGGACTAAACCATATCAGTGGGCTCTGTCTGGACACTACATATCAATGGAATCTTTCTTAGAGGCCTATATATGTATACCTCCATATATATATACACATATACATGTATATGTATATATACACATATATGTGTATATATACATATACATGTATATGTGTATATATATATGGAGGTATACAAATACACACACGCACGCGCGCGCACGTATGCACACACACACACACACACACACACACACACACACACATATATATTTGTGGTCTTTGGCATTTTTGAGTCCTTGAACCTACCTTATCATTTTCAAGGTTCATCCATTCTTTTCTTGATTGATTGATGGGTCTACCAATCCATTTATTATTCTATTAACATATTTATTTGTTAATTTATTATTTCCTTATATACTCATTCATTTATATCGTTTTCACCTTGCAGACAATTCCGGAAACTGGTGTTTGTCGAAGGTGGTTCTGTGGCGCCACCTTGTGGCAAAAGCCCGAACTGCTGCCTGCAAACGAAGGAACGGGAAATTGAGAGGGATGGTCTGTGACTCGAACCCGGCACAAGGAGCTTTCTGGAGGCCAAAATGGGAAGGGGGAACTTCCTTGACTAAACCATGTCGGTGGGCTCTCTCTGGACAGTACATAGAAGTGGAATCCTACCAGATGGGGTCTTTACTTTTTTTTTTAAGATTTTTTTTTATTGATTGGCCAGACCGAGACCACAAGTAGGCAGAGAGGCAGAGAGAGAGGGGCAAGCAGGCTCCCCGCTGAGCAGAGAGCCGGATGCGGGGCTCGATCCCAGGACCCTGAGATCACGACCCGAGCCGAAGGCAGAGGCTCAACCCACTGAGCCACCCAGGTGCCCCCCATATGGGGTCTTTACTGCATTTGACTCCTTTCACTTAGCTTACTCTTTTCAAGGTTCAGAAGTTTTATTTATTTCTTTAGTCGGTTACGTACTCACTTACTTTCTCACTCACTGATTCATTCATTCATTCATTCATTCATCCGTTCATTCATTCATAGAGCTATGTATTTTACACGTTATGGACAATACTCCAGAGTGGAGTTTGATGATGGTATTTCTTTGGGGCCACCTTGTGGCCAAAGGCTGAACTGCTCCTGGAACGCTAAGGAACAGGAAACTGGAAGGGATGGTCTGGCACACAAACCCACCACACAGAACTTTCTGGAGGTCGAGATGGAAAGTGAGGAATTCCTCCACTAAACCATATAGGTGGGCACTCTCCGGACACTATATGTAAATGGAAACAGTTTTATAGAGAAACACAAGACATATGAGTGGTCTGTTGCGTTTTCTGGCCCTTTCGCTCGGCTCACTGCTTTCAAGGGTCATCCGCTGTGTTCTCACGTATTAATTTATTCATCCTTTCATTCATTCGTGTATTTATTATTTTATTTCCATACGTATTTATTTGTTAGTTTTTCATTGAACTGACTTACTCATTCGTGTATAGATTTCACAGCTGGCAGACAAGTCCTGAAAGTGGACGCGGTCGATGGTGGCTCCGTGGCTCCACCTCGTGGCAAAAGCCCGAACTGCTGCCTGAAAACGAAGGAACGGGATATTGAGGGGGATGGTCTGCGTGTGACACAAACCCACCATGCAGAACTTTCTGGAGGTCAGTTTGGGAAGTGGGGACTTCCTTGACTAATCCATGTTGGTGGGCCCTCTCTGGGACAGTCCAGCGAAGTGGAATCATACAATACGTGGTCTTTACCATTTCTGAGTCCTTTCACTGAGCCGAATATGTTCAAGGTTCATAAATGTCATGTATTTACTTACTTACATATTTATTTGCTTATTTATGTATGGATTTCACACTTGCAGATGATACCTGAGAGTGGAGTTTGATGATCGTGGTTTACATACATATGGGACGGAAACTCTCTCTCTCGTGGGCCACCTTGTGGCAAAAGCCTGAACCGCTGCCGGAAAACTAAGGGACAGGAAAAGGGGCGGGATGATCTGTGACACAGACCCACCACACAGAATTTTCTGGAGGCGAAAGTGGAACGTGGGGAATTCCTGGACTCTGCCACGTAGGTGGGCTCTCTCTAGACACGACAAAGAAATGCACTCATTTTTATAGACAAATGTAGACATACTGTGGTCTTTCAATTGTCGACTCCCTTCGCTTAGCTTAATACATTCAAGGCTCCTCCATTTACTTTAGTTATATGTTACTTTGTTACTTTCTTTCTTATTTCCTTGTTGATGGGCTGACTGATGGATTGATTGACTGACTGAGGTGGCGTTTCAGGACGGCGGTTCTTTGGGGCCACCTTGTGGCCAAAGCCTGAACGACTCCTTGAACGCTGAGGAACAGGAAAACGGAAGGGATGGTCTCCGACACAAACCCACCACAGAGAGCTTTCTGGACGTCAGAAAGGAAAGTAGGGAATTCCTTGACTAAACCTTATAGGTGGGCTTTCTGGACATTATACATCAATGGCATCATTTTTACAGAGAAACAGAAGACATATGTGTGGTCTGTTGCATTTTCTAGTCCTTTCACTTAGCTCACTGCTTTCAAGGGTCATCCACTGTATTTTCACTTATTTATTTACTCACTCCTTTATCATTTTACTTACAGATTTATTTATCTGTCCATTTTTTAGTTTTATTTGTTTGCTCATTCTTTATATATTTTCCACCTGGCGGACAATTCTTGACAGCGGACATTGATGATGGTGGTTCTATTGCGCCACCTCGTGTCCAAAGCCTGAACTGCCGCCTGAACACCTAGGAACAGGCAGTTGAGAGGGATTGTCTGGGACACAAGCCCACCACACAGACCTTTCTGGAGGCCAGCTTGGAAAGTGGGGAATTCCTTGACTAAGCCCATGTAGGTGGGCTCTCTCTGGACACTATGTAGAAACGTAATCATGGTAATAGACAAAGGTAGACAGAGTTGCTGTCTGTTGCCTTTTCTACTCCTGTCACTGAGCTTAATACTTTCAAGATGCATTCATTTGGTTGATGTAGTTCGTCAGTTGGCTACTTCCTGTCTTGCTTTCTTACTTACTTCATTATGCACATATTTATTTATGTATTCATGTCTGTATGCATGGATTTATGTACCTATGTATGTTACACCTCATAGACAATACTTGAGAGTGGAGTTTGAGGACGTGATTCTTTGGCGCCACCTTGTGGCAACAACCTGAACCGGTGCTGGCGCACTAAGGAGCAGGAAAATGGAAGGGAGGGTCCGGGACACAAACCCACCAGACAGAGCTTTCTGGAAGTCAAAATGGAAAGTGGGGAATTCTTGGACTAAACCATATCAGTGGGCTCTGTCTGGACACTACATATCAATGGAATCTTTCTTAGAGGCCTATATATGTATACCTCCATATATATATACACATATACATGTATATGTGTATATACACACACATATATGTGTATATATACATATACATGTATATGTGTATATATATATGGAGGTATACAAATACACACACGCACGCGCGCGCACGTATGCACACACACACACACACACACACACACACACATATATATTTGTGGTCTTTGGCATTTTTGAGTCCTTGAACCTACCTTATCATTTTCAAGGTTCATCCATTCTTTTCTTGATTGATTGATGGGTCTACCAATCCATTTATTATTCTATTAACATATTTATTTGTTAATTTATTATTTCCTTATATACTCATTCATTTATATCGTTTTCACCTTGCAGACAATTCCGGAAACTGGTGTTTGTCGAAGGTGGTTCTGTGGCGCCACCTTGTGGCAAAAGCCCGAACTGCTGCCTGCAAACGAAGGAACGGGAAATTGAGAGGGATGGTCTGTGACTCGAACCCGGCACAAGGAGCTTTCTGGAGGCCAAAATGGGAAGGGGGAACTTCCTTGACTAAACCATGTCGGTGGGCTCTCTCTGGACAGTACATAGAAGTGGAATCCTACCAGATGGGGTCTTTACTTTTTTTTTTAAGATTTTTTTTTATTGATTGGCCAGACCGAGACCACAAGTAGGCAGAGAGGCAGAGAGAGAGGGGCAAGCAGGCTCCCCGCTGAGCAGAGAGCCGGATGCGGGGCTCGATCCCAGGACCCTGAGATCACGACCCGAGCCGAAGGCAGAGGCTCAACCCACTGAGCCACCCAGGTGCCCCCCATATGGGGTCTTTACTGCATTTGACTCCTTTCACTTAGCTTACTCTTTTCAAGGTTCAGAAGTTTTATTTATTTCTTTAGTCGGTTACGTACTCACTTACTTTCTCACTCACTGATTCATTCATTCATTCATTCATTCATCCATTCATTCATTCATAGAGCTATGTATTTTACACGTTATGGACAATACTCCAGAGTGGAGTTTGATGATGGTATTTCTTTGGGGCCACCTTGTGGCCAAAGGCTGAACTGCTCCTGGAACGCTAAGGAACAGGAAACTGGAAGGGATGGTCTGGCACACAAACCCACCACACAGAACTTTCTGGAGGTCGAGATGGAAAGTGAGGAATTCCTCCACTAAACCATATAGGTGGGCACTCTCCGGACACTATATGTAAATGGAAACAGTTTTATAGAGAAACACAAGACATATGAGTGGTCTGTTGCGTTTTCTGGCCCTTTCGCTCGGCTCACTGCTTTCAAGGGTCATCCGCTGTGTTCTCACGTATTAATTTATTCATCCTTTCATTCATTCGTGTATTTATTATTTTATTTCCATACGTATTTATTTGTTAGTTTTTCATTGAACTGACTTACTCATTCGTGTATAGATTTCACAGCTGGCAGACAAGTCCTGAAAGTGGACGCGGTCGATGGTGGCTCCGTGGCTCCACCTCGTGGCAAAAGCCCGAACTGCTGCCTGAAAACGAAGGAACGGGATATTGAGGGGGATGGTCTGCGTGTGACACAAACCCACCATGCAGAACTTTCTGGAGGTCAGTTTGGGAAGTGGGGACTTCCTTGACTAATCCATGTTGGTGGGCCCTCTCTGGGACAGTCCAGCGAAGTGGAATCATACAATACGTGGTCTTTACCATTTCTGAGTCCTTTCACTGAGCCGAATATGTTCAAGGTTCATAAATGTCATGTATTTACTTACTTACATATTTATTTGCTTATTTATGTATGGATTTCACACTTGCAGATGATACCTGAGAGTGGAGTTTGATGATCGTGGTTTACATACATATGGGACGGAAACTCTCTCTCTCGTGGGCCACCTTGTGGCAAAAGCCTGAACCGCTGCCGGAAAACTAAGGGACAGGAAAAGGGGCGGGATGATCTGTGACACAGACCCACCACACAGAATTTTCTGGAGGCGAAAGTGGAACGTGGGGAATTCCTGGACTCTGCCACGTAGGTGGGCTCTCTCTAGACACGACAAAGAAATGCACTCATTTTTATAGACAAATGTAGACATACTGTGGTCTTTCAATTGTCGACTCCCTTCGCTTAGCTTAATACATTCAAGGCTCCTCCATTTACTTTAGTTATATGTTACTTTGTTACTTTCTTTCTTATTTCCTTGTTGATGGGCTGACTGATGGATTGATTGACTGACTGAGGTGGCGTTTCAGGACGGCGGTTCTTTGGGGCCACCTTGTGGCCAAAGCCTGAACGACTCCTTGAACGCTGAGGAACAGGAAAACGGAAGGGATGGTCTCCGACACAAACCCACCACAGAGAGCTTTCTGGACGTCAGAAAGGAAAGTAGGGAATTCCTTGACTAAACCTTATAGGTGGGCTTTCTGGACATTATACATCAATGGCATCATTTTTACAGAGAAACAGAAGACATATGTGTGGTCTGTTGCATTTTCTAGTCCTTTCACTTAGCTCACTGCTTTCAAGGGTCATCCACTGTATTTTCACTTATTTATTTACTCACTCCTTTATCATTTTACTTACAGATTTATTTATCTGTCCATTTTTTAGTTTTATTTGTTTGCTCATTCTTTATATATTTTCCACCTGGCGGACAATTCTTGACAGCGGACATTGATGATGGTGGTTCTATTGCGCCACCTCGTGTCCAAAGCCTGAACTGCCGCCTGAACACCTAGGAACAGGCAGTTGAGAGGGATTGTCTGGGACACAAGCCCACCACACAGACCTTTCTGGAGGCCAGCTTGGAAAGTGGGGAATTCCTTGACTAAGCCCATGTAGGTGGGCTCTCTCTGGACACTATGTAGAAACGTAATCATGGTAATAGACAAAGGTAGACAGAGTTGCTGTCTGTTGCCTTTTCTACTCCTGTCACTGAGCTTAATACTTTCAAGATGCATTCATTTGGTTGATGTAGTTCGTCAGTTGGCTACTTCCTGTCTTGCTTTCTTACTTACTTCATTATGCACATATTTATTTATGTATTCATGTCTGTATGCATGGATTTATGTACCTATGTATGTTACACCTCATAGACAATACTTGAGAGTGGAGTTTGAGGACGTGATTCTTTGGCGCCACCTTGTGGCAACAACCTGAACCGGTGCTGGCGCACTAAGGAGCAGGAAAATGGAAGGGAGGGTCCGGGACACAAACCCACCAGACAGAGCTTTCTGGAAGTCAAAATGGAAAGTGGGGAATTCTTGGACTAAACCATATCAGTGGGCTCTGTCTGGACACTACATATCAATGGAATCTTTCTTAGAGGCCTATATATGTATACCTCCATATATATACACATATACATGTATATGTGTATATATATATGGAGGTATACAAATATAGGCACGCATGTATATATATATACACATATACATGTATATGTGTATATATATATGGAGGTATACAAATACACACACGCACGCGCGCGCACGTATGCACACACACACACACATATATATTTGTGGTCTTTGGCATTTTTGAGTCCTTGAACCTACCTTATCATTTTCAAGGTTCATCCATTCTTTTCTTGATTGATTGATGGGTCTACCAATCCATTTATTATTCTATTAACATATTTATTTGTTAATTTATTATTTCCTTATATACTCATTCATTTATATCGTTTTCACCTTGCAGACAATTCCGGAAACTGGTGTTTGTCGAAGGTGGTTCTGTGGCGCCACCTTGTGGCAAAAGCCCGAACTGCTGCCTGCAAACGAAGGAACGGGAAATTGAGAGGGATGGTCTGTGACTCGAACCCGGCACAAGGAGCTTTCTGGAGGCCAAAATGGGAAGGGGGAACTTCCTTGACTAAACCATGTCGGTGGGCTCTCTCTGGACAGTACATAGAAGTGGAATCCTACCAGATGGGGTCTTTACTTTTTTTTTTAAGATTTTTTTTTATTGATTGGCCAGACCGAGACCACAAGTAGGCAGAGAGGCAGAGAGAGAGGGGCAAGCAGGCTCCCCGCTGAGCAGAGAGCCGGATGCGGGGCTCGATCCCAGGACCCTGAGATCACGACCCGAGCCGAAGGCAGAGGCTCAACCCACTGAGCCACCCAGGTGCCCCCCATATGGGGTCTTTACTGCATTTGACTCCTTTCACTTAGCTTACTCTTTTCAAGGTTCAGAAGTTTTATTTATTTCTTTAGTCGGTTACGTACTCACTTACTTTCTCACTCACTGATTCATTCATTCATTCATTCATCCATCCATTCATTCATTCATAGAGCTATGTATTTTACACGTTATGGACAATACTCCAGAGTGGAGTTTGATGATGGTATTTCTTTGGGGCCACCTTGTGGCCAA
Organism: Martes martes; assembly: GCF_963455335.1. NCBI lineage: Eukaryota > Metazoa > Chordata > Mammalia > Carnivora > Mustelidae > Martes > Martes martes. The sequence goes on from NW_027666519.1 coordinate 76,223, forward strand.
AGGCTGAACTGCTCCTGGAACGCTAAGGAACAGGAAACTGGAAGGGATGGTCTGGCACACAAACCCACCACACAGAACTTTCTGGAGGTCGAGATGGAAAGTGAGGAATTCCTCCACTAAACCATATAGGTGGGCACTCTCCGGACACTATATGTAAATGGAAACAGTTTTATAGAGAAACACAAGACATATGAGTGGTCTGTTGCGTTTTCTGGCCCTTTCGCTCGGCTCACTGCTTTCAAGGGTCATCCGCTGTGTTCTCACGTATTAATTTATTCATCCTTTCATTCATTCGTGTATTTATTATTTTATTTCCATACGTATTTATTTGTTAGTTTTTCATTGAACTGACTTACTCATTCGTGTATAGATTTCACAGCTGGCAGACAAGTCCTGAAAGTGGACGCGGTCGATGGTGGCTCCGTGGCTCCACCTCGTGGCAAAAGCCCGAACTGCTGCCTGAAAACGAAGGAACGGGATATTGAGGGGGATGGTCTGCGTGTGACACAAACCCACCATGCAGAACTTTCTGGAGGTCAGTTTGGGAAGTGGGGACTTCCTTGACTAATCCATGTTGGTGGGCCCTCTCTGGGACAGTCCAGCGAAGTGGAATCATACAATACGTGGTCTTTACCATTTCTGAGTCCTTTCACTGAGCCGAATATGTTCAAGGTTCATAAATGTCATGTATTTACTTACTTACATATTTATTTGCTTATTTATGTATGGATTTCACACTTGCAGATGATACCTGAGAGTGGAGTTTGATGATCGTGGTTTACATACATATGGGACGGAAACTCTCTCTCTCGTGGGCCACCTTGTGGCAAAAGCCTGAACCGCTGCCGGAAAACTAAGGGACAGGAAAAGGGGCGGGATGATCTGTGACACAGACCCACCACACAGAATTTTCTGGAGGCGAAAGTGGAACGTGGGGAATTCCTGGACTCTGCCACGTAGGTGGGCTCTCTCTAGACACGACAAAGAAATGCACTCATTTTTATAGACAAATGTAGACATACTGTGGTCTTTCAATTGTCGACTCCCTTCGCTTAGCTTAATACATTCAAGGCTCCTCCATTTACTTTAGTTATATGTTACTTTGTTACTTTCTTTCTTATTTCCTTGTTGATGGGCTGACTGATGGATTGATTGACTGACTGAGGTGGCGTTTCAGGACGGCGGTTCTTTGGGGCCACCTTGTGGCCAAAGCCTGAACGACTCCTTGAACGCTGAGGAACAGGAAAACGGAAGGGATGGTCTCCGACACAAACCCACCACAGAGAGCTTTCTGGACGTCAGAAAGGAAAGTAGGGAATTCCTTGACTAAACCTTATAGGTGGGCTTTCTGGACATTATACATCAATGGCATCATTTTTAGAGAGAAACAGAAGACATATGTGTGGTCTGTTGCATTTTCTAGTCCTTTCACTTAGCTCACTGCTTTCAAGGGTCATCCACTGTATTTTCACTTATTTATTTACTCACTCCTTTATCATTTTACTTACAGATTTATTTATCTGTCCATTTTTTAGTTTTATTTGTTTGCTCATTCTTTATATATTTTCCACCTGGCGGACAATTCTTGACAGCGGACATTGATGATGGTGGTTCTATTGCGCCACCTCGTGTCCAAAGCCTGAACTGCCGCCTGAACACCTAGGAACAGGCAGTTGAGAGGGATTGTCTGGGACACAAGCCCACCACACAGACCTTTCTGGAGGCCAGCTTGGAAAGTGGGGAATTCCTTGACTAAGCCCATGTAGGTGGGCTCTCTCTGGACACTATGTAGAAACGTAATCATGGTAATAGACAAAGGTAGACAGAGTTGCTGTCTGTTGCCTTTTCTACTCCTGTCACTGAGCTTAATACTTTCAAGATGCATTCATTTGGTTGATGTAGTTCGTCAGTTGGCTACTTCCTGTCTTGCTTTCTTACTTACTTCATTATGCACATATTTATTTATGTATTCATGTCTGTATGCATGGATTTATGTACCTATGTATGTTACACCTCATAGACAATACTTGAGAGTGGAGTTTGAGGACGTGATTCTTTGGCGCCACCTTGTGGCAACAACCTGAACCGGTGCTGGCGCACTAAGGAGCAGGAAAATGGAAGGGAGGGTCCGGGACACAAACCCACCAGACAGAGCTTTCTGGAAGTCAAAATGGAAAGTGGGGAATTCTTGGACTAAACCATATCAGTGGGCTCTGTCTGGACACTACATATCAATGGAATCTTTCTTAGAGGCCTATATATGTATACCTCCATATATATACACATATACATGTATATGTGTATATATATATGGAGGTATACAAATATAGGCACGCATGTATATATATATACACATATACATGTATATGTGTATATATATATGGAGGTATACAAATACACACACGCACGCGCGCGCACGTATGCACACACACACACACATATATATTTGTGGTCTTTGGCATTTTTGAGTCCTTGAACCTACCTTATCATTTTCAAGGTTCATCCATTCTTTTCTTGATTGATTGATGGGTCTACCAATCCATTTATTATTCTATTAACATATTTATTTGTTAATTTATTATTTCCTTATATACTCATTCATTTATATCGTTTTCACCTTGCAGACAATTCCGGAAACTGGTGTTTGTCGAAGGTGGTTCTGTGGCGCCACCTTGTGGCAAAAGCCCGAACTGCTGCCTGCAAACGAAGGAACGGGAAATTGAGAGGGATGGTCTGTGACTCGAACCCGGCACAAGGAGCTTTCTGGAGGCCAAAATGGGAAGGGGGAACTTCCTTGACTAAACCATGTCGGTGGGCTCTCTCTGGACAGTACATAGAAGTGGAATCCTACCAGATGGGGTCTTTACTTTTTTTTTTAAGATTTTTTTTTATTGATTGGCCAGACCGAGACCACAAGTAGGCAGAGAGGCAGAGAGAGAGGGGCAAGCAGGCTCCCCGCTGAGCAGAGAGCCGGATGCGGGGCTCGATCCCAGGACCCTGAGATCACGACCCGAGCCGAAGGCAGAGGCTCAACCCACTGAGCCACCCAGGTGCCCCCCATATGGGGTCTTTACTGCATTTGACTCCTTTCACTTAGCTTACTCTTTTCAAGGTTCAGAAGTTTTATTTATTTCTTTAGTCGGTTACGTACTCACTTACTTTCTCACTCACTGATTCATTCATTCATTCATTCATCCATCCATTCATTCATTCATAGAGCTATGTATTTTACACGTTATGGACAATACTCCAGAGTGGAGTTTGATGATGGTATTTCTTTGGGGCCACCTTGTGGCCAAAGGCTGAACTGCTCCTGGAACGCTAAGGAACAGGAAACTGGAAGGGATGGTCTGGCACACAAACCCACCACACAGAACTTTCTGGAGGTCGAGATGGAAAGTGAGGAATTCCTCCACTAAACCATATAGGTGGGCACTCTCCGGACACTATATGTAAATGGAAACAGTTTTATAGAGAAACACAAGACATATGAGTGGTCTGTTGCGTTTTCTGGCCCTTTCGCTCGGCTCACTGCTTTCAAGGGTCATCCGCTGTGTTCTCACGTATTAATTTATTCATCCTTTCATTCATTCGTGTATTTATTATTTTATTTCCATACGTATTTATTTGTTAGTTTTTCATTGAACTGACTTACTCATTCGTGTATAGATTTCACAGCTGGCAGACAAGTCCTGAAAGTGGACGCGGTCGATGGTGGCTCCGTGGCTCCACCTCGTGGCAAAAGCCCGAACTGCTGCCTGAAAACGAAGGAACGGGATATTGAGGGGGATGGTCTGCGTGTGACACAAACCCACCATGCAGAACTTTCTGGAGGTCAGTTTGGGAAGTGGGGACTTCCTTGACTAATCCATGTTGGTGGGCCCTCTCTGGGACAGTCCAGCGAAGTGGAATCATACAATACGTGGTCTTTACCATTTCTGAGTCCTTTCACTGAGCCGAATATGTTCAAGGTTCATAAATGTCATGTATTTACTTACTTACATATTTATTTGCTTATTTATGTATGGATTTCACACTTGCAGATGATACCTGAGAGTGGAGTTTGATGATCGTGGTTTACATACATATGGGACGGAAACTCTCTCTCTCGTGGGCCACCTTGTGGCAAAAGCCTGAACCGCTGCCGGAAAACTAAGGGACAGGAAAAGGGGCGGGATGATCTGTGACACAGACCCACCACACAGAATTTTCTGGAGGCGAAAGTGGAACGTGGGGAATTCCTGGACTCTGCCACGTAGGTGGGCTCTCTCTAGACACGACAAAGAAATGCACTCATTTTTATAGACAAATGTAGACATACTGTGGTCTTTCAATTGTCGACTCCCTTCGCTTAGCTTAATACATTCAAGGCTCCTCCATTTACTTTAGTTATATGTTACTTTGTTACTTTCTTTCTTATTTCCTTGTTGATGGGCTGACTGATGGATTGATTGACTGACTGAGGTGGCGTTTCAGGACGGCGGTTCTTTGGGGCCACCTTGTGGCCAAAGCCTGAACGACTCCTTGAACGCTGAGGAACAGGAAAACGGAAGGGATGGTCTCCGACACAAACCCACCACAGAGAGCTTTCTGGACGTCAGAAAGGAAAGTAGGGAATTCCTTGACTAAACCTTATAGGTGGGCTTTCTGGACATTATACATCAATGGCATCATTTTTACAGAGAAACAGAAGACATATGTGTGGTCTGTTGCATTTTCTAGTCCTTTCACTTAGCTCACTGCTTTCAAGGGTCATCCACTGTATTTTCACTTATTTATTTACTCACTCCTTTATCATTTTACTTACAGATTTATTTATCTGTCCATTTTTTAGTTTTATTTGTTTGCTCATTCTTTATATATTTTCCACCTGGCGGACAATTCTTGACAGCGGACATTGATGATGGTGGTTCTATTGCGCCACCTCGTGTCCAAAGCCTGAACTGCCGCCTGAACACCTAGGAACAGGCAGTTGAGAGGGATTGTCTGGGACACAAGCCCACCACACAGACCTTTCTGGAGGCCAGCTTGGAAAGTGGGGAATTCCTTGACTAAGCCCATGTAGGTGGGCTCTCTCTGGACACTATGTAGAAACGTAATCATGGTAATAGACAAAGGTAGACAGAGTTGCTGTCTGTTGCCTTTTCTACTCCTGTCACTGAGCTTAATACTTTCAAGATGCATTCATTTGGTTGATGTAGTTCGTCAGTTGGCTACTTCCTGTCTTGCTTTCTTACTTACTTCATTATGCACATATTTATTTATGTATTCATGTCTGTATGCATGGATTTATGTACCTATGTATGTTACACCTCATAGACAATACTTGAGAGTGGAGTTTGAGGACGTGATTCTTTGGCGCCACCTTGTGGCAACAACCTGAACCGGTGCTGGCGCACTAAGGAGCAGGAAAATGGAAGGGAGGGTCCGGGACACAAACCCACCAGACAGAGCTTTCTGGAAGTCAAAATGGAAAGTGGGGAATTCTTGGACTAAACCATATCAGTGGGCTCTGTCTGGACACTACATATCAATGGAATCTTTCTTAGAGGCCTATATATGTATACCTCCATATATATATACACATATACATGTATATGTGTATATACACACACATATATGTGTATATATACATATACATGTATATGTGTATATATATATGGAGGTATACAAATACACACACGCACGCGCGCGCACGTATGCACACACACACACACACACACACACACACACATATATATTTGTGGTCTTTGGCATTTTTGAGTCCTTGAACCTACCTTATCATTTTCAAGGTTCATCCATTCTTTTCTTGATTGATTGATGGGTCTACCAATCCATTTATTATTCTATTAACATATTTATTTGTTAATTTATTATTTCCTTATATACTCATTCATTTATATCGTTTTCACCTTGCAGACAATTCCGGAAACTGGTGTTTGTCGAAGGTGGTTCTGTGGCGCCACCTTGTGGCAAAAGCCCGAACTGCTGCCTGCAAACGAAGGAACGGGAAATTGAGAGGGATGGTCTGTGACTCGAACCCGGCACAAGGAGCTTTCTGGAGGCCAAAATGGGAAGGGGGAACTTCCTTGACTAAACCATGTCGGTGGGCTCTCTCTGGACAGTACATAGAAGTGGAATCCTACCAGATGGGGTCTTTACTTTTTTTTTTAAGATTTTTTTTTATTGATTGGCCAGACCGAGACCACAAGTAGGCAGAGAGGCAGAGAGAGAGGGGCAAGCAGGCTCCCCGCTGAGCAGAGAGCCGGATGCGGGGCTCGATCCCAGGACCCTGAGATCACGACCCGAGCCGAAGGCAGAGGCTCAACCCACTGAGCCACCCAGGTGCCCCCCATATGGGGTCTTTACTGCATTTGACTCCTTTCACTTAGCTTACTCTTTTCAAGGTTCAGAAGTTTTATTTATTTCTTTAGTCGGTTACGTACTCACTTACTTTCTCACTCACTGATTCATTCATTCATTCATTCATTCATCCGTTCATTCATTCATAGAGCTATGTATTTTACACGTTATGGACAATACTCCAGAGTGGAGTTTGATGATGGTATTTCTTTGGGGCCACCTTGTGGCCAAAGGCTGAACTGCTCCTGGAACGCTAAGGAACAGGAAACTGGAAGGGATGGTCTGGCACACAAACCCACCACACAGAACTTTCTGGAGGTCGAGATGGAAAGTGAGGAATTCCTCCACTAAACCATATAGGTGGGCACTCTCCGGACACTATATGTAAATGGAAACAGTTTTATAGAGAAACACAAGACATATGAGTGGTCTGTTGCGTTTTCTGGCCCTTTCGCTCGGCTCACTGCTTTCAAGGGTCATCCGCTGTGTTCTCACGTATTAATTTATTCATCCTTTCATTCATTCGTGTATTTTTTATTTTATTTCCATACGTATTTATTTGTTAGTTTTTCATTGAACTGACTTACTCATTCGTGTATAGATTTCACAGCTGGCAGACAAGTCCTGAAAGTGGACGCGGTCGATGGTGGCTCCGTGGCTCCACCTCGTGGCAAAAGCCCGAACTGCTGCCTGAAAATGAAGGAACGGGATATTGAGGGGGATGGTCTGCGTGTGACACAAACCCACCATGCAGAACTTTCTGGAGGTCAGTTTGGGAAGTGGGGACTTCCTTGACTAATCCATGTTGGTGGGCCCTCTCTGGGACAGTCCAGCGAAGTGGAATCATACAATACGTGGTCTTTACCATTTCTGACTCCTTTCACTGAGCCGAATATGTTCAAGGTTCATAAATGTCATGTATTTACTTACTTACATATTTATTTGCTTATTTATGTATGGATTTCACACTTGCAGATGATACCTGAGAGTGGAGTTTGATGATCGTGGTTTACATACATATGGGACGGAAACTCTCTCTCTCGTGGGCCACCTTGTGGCAAAAGCCTGAACCGCTGCCGGAAAACTAAGGGACAGGAAAAGGGGCGGGATGATCTGTGACACAGACCCACCACACAGAATTTTCTGGAGGCGAAAGTGGAACGTGGGGAATTCCTGGACTCTGCCACGTAGGTGGGCTCTCTCTAGACACGACAAAGAAATGCACTCATTTTTATAGACAAATGTAGACATACTGTGGTCTTTCAATTGTCGACTCCCTTCGCTTAGCTTAATACATTCAAGGCTCCTCCATTTACTTTAGTTATATGTTACTTTGTTACTTTCTTTCTTATTTCCTTGTTGATGGGCTGACTGATGGATTGATTGACTGACTGAGGTGGCGTTTCAGGACGGCGGTTCTTTGGGGCCACCTTGTGGCCAAAGCCTGAACGACTCCTTGAACGCTGAGGAACAGGAAAACGGAAGGGATGGTCTCCGACACAAACCCACCACAGAGAGCTTTCTGGACGTCAGAAAGGAAAGTAGGGAATTCCTTGACTAAACCTTATAGGTGGGCTTTCTGGACATTATACATCAATGGCATCATTTTTACAGAGAAACAGAAGACATATGTGTGGTCTGTTGCATTTTCTAGTCCTTTCACTTAGCTCACTGCTTTCAAGGGTCATCCACTGTATTTTCACTTATTTATTTACTCACTCCTTTATCATTTTACTTACAGATTTATTTATCTGTCCATTTTTTAGTTTTATTTGTTTGCTCATTCTTTATATATTTTCCACCTGGCGGACAATTCTTGACAGCGGACATTGATGATGGTGGTTCTATTGCGCCACCTCGTGTCCAAAGCCTGAACTGCCGCCTGAACACCTAGGAACAGGCAGTTGAGAGGGATTGTCTGGGACACAAGCCCACCACACAGACCTTTCTGGAGGCCAGCTTGGAAAGTGGGGAATTCCTTGACTAAGCCCATGTAGGTGGGCTCTCTCTGGACACTATGTAGAAACGTAATCATGGTAATAGACAAAGGTAGACAGAGTTGCTGTCTGTTGCCTTTTCTACTCCTGTCACTGAGCTTAATACTTTCAAGATGCATTCATTTGGTTGATGTAGTTCGTCAGTTGGCTACTTCCTGTCTTGCTTTCTTACTTACTTCATTATGCACATATTTATTTATGTATTCATGTCTGTATGCATGGATTTATGTACCTATGTATGTTACACCTCATAGACAATACTTGAGAGTGGAGTTTGAGGACGTGATTCTTTGGCGCCACCTTGTGGCAACAACCTGAACCGGTGCTGGCGCACTAAGGAGCAGGAAAATGGAAGGGAGGGTCCGGGACACAAACCCACCAGACAGAGCTTTCTGGAAGTCAAAATGGAAAGTGGGGAATTCTTGGACTAAACCATATCAGTGGGCTCTGTCTGGACACTACATATCAATGGAATCTTTCTTAGAGGCCTATATATGTATACCTCCATATATATACACATATACATGTATATGTGTATATATATATGGAGGTATACAAATATAGGCACGCATGTATATATATATACACATATACATGTATATGTGTATATATATATGGAGGTATACAAATACACACACGCACGCGCGCGCACGTATGCACACACACACACACATATATATTTGTGGTCTTTGGCATTTTTGAGTCCTTGAACCTACCTTATCATTTTCAAGGTTCATCCATTCTTTTCTTGATTGATTGATGGGTCTACCAATCCATTTATTATTCTATTAACATATTTATTTGTTAATTTATTATTTCCTTATATACTCATTCATTTATATCGTTTTCACCTTGCAGACAATTCCGGAAACTGGTGTTTGTCGAAGGTGGTTCTGTGGCGCCACCTTGTGGCAAAAGCCCGAACTGCTGCCTGCAAACGAAGGAACGGGAAATTGAGAGGGATGGTCTGTGACTCGAACCCGGCACAAGGAGCTTTCTGGAGGCCAAAATGGGAAGGGGGAACTTCCTTGACTAAACCATGTCGGTGGGCTCTCTCTGGACAGTACATAGAAGTGGAATCCTACCAGATGGGGTCTTTACTTTTTTTTTTAAGATTTTTTTTTATTGATTGGCCAGACCGAGACCACAAGTAGGCAGAGAGGCAGAGAGAGAGGGGCAAGCAGGCTCCCCGCTGAGCAGAGAGCCGGATGCGGGGCTCGATCCCAGGACCCTGAGATCACGACCCGAGCCGAAGGCAGAGGCTCAACCCACTGAGCCACCCAGGTGCCCCCCATATGGGGTCTTTACTGCATTTGACTCCTTTCACTTAGCTTACTCTTTTCAAGGTTCAGAAGTTTTATTTATTTCTTTAGTCGGTTACGTACTCACTTACTTTCTCACTCACTGATTCATTCATTCATTCATTCATCCATCCATTCATTCATTCATAGAGCTATGTATTTTACACGTTATGGACAATACTCCAGAGTGGAGTTTGATGATGGTATTTCTTTGGGGCCACCTTGTGGCCAAAGGCTGAACTGCTCCTGGAACGCTAAGGAACAGGAAACTGGAAGGGATGGTCTGGCACACAAACCCACCACACAGAACTTTCTGGAGGTCGAGATGGAAAGTGAGGAATTCCTCCACTAAACCATATAGGTGGGCACTCTCCGGACACTATATGTAAATGGAAACAGTTTTATAGAGAAACACAAGACATATGAGTGGTCTGTTGCGTTTTCTGGCCCTTTCGCTCGGCTCACTGCTTTCAAGGGTCATCCGCTGTGTTCTCACGTATTAATTTATTCATCCTTTCATTCATTCGTGTATTTTTTATTTTATTTCCATACGTATTTATTTGTTAGTTTTTCATTGAACTGACTTACTCATTCGTGTATAGATTTCACAGCTGGCAGACAAGTCCTGAAAGTGGACGCGGTCGATGGTGGCTCCGTGGCTCCACCTCGTGGCAAAAGCCCGAACTGCTGCCTGAAAATGAAGGAACGGGATATTGAGGGGGATGGTCTGCGTGTGACACAAACCCACCATGCAGAACTTTCTGGAGGTCAGTTTGGGAAGTGGGGACTTCCTTGACTAATCCATGTTGGTGGGCCCTCTCTGGGACAGTCCAGCGAAGTGGAATCATACAATACGTGGTCTTTACCCTTTCTGAGTCCTTTCACTGAGCCGAATATGTTCAAGGTTCATAAATGTCATGTATTTACTTACTTACATATTTATTTGCTTATTTATGTATGGATTTCACACTTGCAGATGATACCTGAGAGTGGAGTTTGATGATCGTGGTTTACATACATATGGGACGGAAACTCTCTCTCTCGTGGGCCACCTTGTGGCAAAAGCCTGAACCGCTGCCGGAAAACTAAGGGACAGGAAAAGGGGCGGGATGATCTGTGACACAGACCCACCACACAGAATTTTCTGGAGGCGAAAGTGGAACGTGGGGAATTCCTGGACTCTGCCACGTAGGTGGGCTCTCTCTAGACACGACAAAGAAATGCACTCATTTTTATAGACAAATGTAGACATACTGTGGTCTTTCAATTGTCGACTCCCTTCGCTTAGCTTAATACATTCAAGGCTCCTCCATTTACTTTAGTTATATGTTACTTTGTTACTTTCTTTCTTATTTCCTTGTTGATGGGCTGACTGATGGATTGATTGACTGACTGAGGTGGCGTTTCAGGACGGCGGTTCTTTGGGGCCACCTTGTGGCCAAAGCCTGAACGACTCCTTGAACGCTGAGGAACAGGAAAACGGAAGGGATGGTCTCCGACACAAACCCACCACAGAGAGCTTTCTGGACGTCAGAAAGGAAAGTAGGGAATTCCTTGACTAAACCTTATAGGTGGGCTTTCTGGACATTATACATCAATGGCATCATTTTTACAGAGAAACAGAAGACATATGTGTGGTCTGTTGCATTTTCTAGTCCTTTCACTTAGCTCACTGCTTTCAAGGGTCATCCACTGTATTTTCACTTATTTATTTACTCACTCCTTTATCATTTTACTTACAGATTTATTTATCTGTCCATTTTTTAGTTTTATTTGTTTGCTCATTCTTTATATATTTTCCACCTGGCGGACAATTCTTGACAGCGGACATTGATGATGGTGGTTCTATTGCGCCACCTCGTGTCCAAAGCCTGAACTGCCGCCTGAACACCTAGGAACAGGCAGTTGAGAGGGATTGTCTGGGACACAAGCCCACCACACAGACCTTTCTGGAGGCCAGCTTGGAAAGTGGGGAATTCCTTGACTAAGCCCATGTAGGTGGGCTCTCTCTGGACACTATGTAGAAACGTAATCATGGTAATAGACAAAGGTAGACAGAGTTGCTGTCTGTTGCCTTTTCTACTCCTGTCACTGAGCTTAATACTTTCAAGATGCATTCATTTGGTTGATGTAGTTCGTCAGTTGGCTACTTCCTGTCTTGCTTTCTTACTTACTTCATTATGCACATATTTATTTATGTATTCATGTCTGTATGCATGGATTTATGTACCTATGTATGTTACACCTCATAGACAATACTTGAGAGTGGAGTTTGAGGACGTGATTCTTTGGCGCCACCTTGTGGCAACAACCTGAACCGGTGCTGGCGCACTAAGGAGCAGGAAAATGGAAGGGAGGGTCCGGGACACAAACCCACCAGACAGAGCTTTCTGGAAGTCAAAATGGAAAGTGGGGAATTCTTGGACTAAACCATATCAGTGGGCTCTGTCTGGACACTACATATCAATGGAATCTTTCTTAGAGGCCTATATATGTATACCTCCATATATATACACATATACATGTATATGTGTATATATATATGGAGGTATACAAATATAGGCACGCATGTATATATATATACACATATACATGTATATGTGTATATATATATGGAGGTATACAAATACACACACGCACGCGCGCGCACGTATGCACACACACACACACATATATATTTGTGGTCTTTGGCATTTTTGAGTCCTTGAACCTACCTTATCATTTTCAAGGTTCATCCATTCTTTTCTTGATTGATTGATGGGTCTACCAATCCATTTATTATTCTATTAACATATTTATTTGTTAATTTATTATTTCCTTATATACTCATTCATTTATATCGTTTTCACCTTGCAGACAATTCCGGAAACTGGTGTTTGTCGAAGGTGGTTCTGTGGCGCCACCTTGTGGCAAAAGCCCGAACTGCTGCCTGCAAACGAAGGAACGGGAAATTGAGAGGGATGGTCTGTGACTCGAACCCGGCACAAGGAGCTTTCTGGAGGCCAAAATGGGAAGGGGGAACTTCCTTGACTAAACCATGTCGGTGGGCTCTCTCTGGACAGTACATAGAAGTGGAATCCTACCAGATGGGGTCTTTACTTTTTTTTTTAAGATTTTTTTTTATTGATTGGCCAGACCGAGACCACAAGTAGGCAGAGAGGCAGAGAGAGAGGGGCAAGCAGGCTCCCCGCTGAGCAGAGAGCCGGATGCGGGGCTCGATCCCAGGACCCTGAGATCACGACCCGAGCCGAAGGCAGAGGCTCAACCCACTGAGCCACCCAGGTGCCCCCCATATGGGGTCTTTACTGCATTTGACTCCTTTCACTTAGCTTACTCTTTTCAAGGTTCAGAAGTTTTATTTATTTCTTTAGTCGGTTACGTACTCACTTACTTTCTCACTCACTGATTCATTCATTCATTCATTCATCCATCCATTCATTCATTCATAGAGCTATGTATTTTACACGTTATGGACAATACTCCAGAGTGGAGTTTGATGATGGTATTTCTTTGGGGCCACCTTGTGGCCAAAGGCTGAACTGCTCCTGGAACGCTAAGGAACAGGAAACTGGAAGGGATGGTCTGGCACACAAACCCACCACACAGAACTTTCTGGAGGTCGAGATGGAAAGTGAGGAATTCCTCCACTAAACCATATAGGTGGGCACTCTCCGGACACTATATGTAAATGGAAACAGTTTTATAGAGAAACACAAGACATATGAGTGGTCTGTTGCGTTTTCTGGCCCTTTCGCTCGGCTCACTGCTTTCAAGGGTCATCCGCTGTGTTCTCACGTATTAATTTATTCATCCTTTCATTCATTCGTGTATTTATTATTTTATTTCCATACGTATTTATTTGTTAGTTTTTCATTGAACTGACTTACTCATTCGTGTATAGATTTCACAGCTGGCAGACAAGTCCTGAAAGTGGACGCGGTCGATGGTGGCTCCGTGGCTCCACCTCGTGGCAAAAGCCCGAACTGCTGCCTGAAAACGAAGGAACGGGATATTGAGGGGGATGGTCTGCGTGTGACACAAACCCACCATGCAGAACTTTCTGGAGGTCAGTTTGGGAAGTGGGGACTTCCTTGACTAATCCATGTTGGTGGGCCCTCTCTGGGACAGTCCAGCGAAGTGGAATCATACAATACGTGGTCTTTACCATTTCTGAGTCCTTTCACTGAGCCGAATATGTTCAAGGTTCATAAATGTCATGTATTTACTTACTTACATATTTATTTGCTTATTTATGTATGGATTTCACACTTGCAGATGATACCTGAGAGTGGAGTTTGATGATCGTGGTTTACATACATATGGGACGGAAACTCTCTCTCTCGTGGGCCACCTTGTGGCAAAAGCCTGAACCGCTGCCGGAAAACTAAGGGACAGGAAAAGGGGCGGGATGATCTGTGACACAGACCCACCACACAGAATTTTCTGGAGGCGAAAGTGGAACGTGGGGAATTCCTGGACTCTGCCACGTAGGTGGGCTCTCTCTAGACACGACAAAGAAATGCACTCATTTTTATAGACAAATGTAGACATACTGTGGTCTTTCAATTGTCGACTCCCTTCGCTTAGCTTAATACATTCAAGGCTCCTCCATTTACTTTAGTTATATGTTACTTTGTTACTTTCTTTCTTATTTCCTTGTTGATGGGCTGACTGATGGATTGATTGACTGACTGAGGTGGCGTTTCAGGACGGCGGTTCTTTGGGGCCACCTTGTGGCCAAAGCCTGAACGACTCCTTGAACGCTGAGGAACAGGAAAACGGAAGGGATGGTCTCCGACACAAACCCACCACAGAGAGCTTTCTGGACGTCAGAAAGGAAAGTAGGGAATTCCTTGACTAAACCTTATAGGTGGGCTTTCTGGACATTATACATCAATGGCATCATTTTTACAGAGAAACAGAAGACATATGTGTGGTCTGTTGCATTTTCTAGTCCTTTCACTTAGCTCACTGCTTTCAAGGGTCATCCACTGTATTTTCACTTATTTATTTACTCACTCCTTTATCATTTTACTTACAGATTTATTTATCTGTCCATTTTTTAGTTTTATTTGTTTGCTCATTCTTTATATATTTTCCACCTGGCGGACAATTCTTGACAGCGGACATTGATGATGGTGGTTCTATTGCGCCACCTCGTGTCCAAAGCCTGAACTGCCGCCTGAACACCTAGGAACAGGCAGTTGAGAGGGATTGTCTGGGACACAAGCCCACCACACAGACCTTTCTGGAGGCCAGCTTGGAAAGTGGGGAATTCCTTGACTAAGCCCATGTAGGTGGGCTCTCTCTGGACACTATGTAGAAACGTAATCATGGTAATAGACAAAGGTAGACAGAGTTGCTGTCTGTTGCCTTTTCTACTCCTGTCACTGAGCTTAATACTTTCAAGATGCATTCATTTGGTTGATGTAGTTCGTCAGTTGGCTACTTCCTGTCTTGCTTTCTTACTTACTTCATTATGCACATATTTATTTATGTATTCATGTCTGTATGCATGGATTTATGTACCTATGTATGTTACACCTCATAGACAATACTTGAGAGTGGAGTTTGAGGACGTGATTCTTTGGCGCCACCTTGTGGCAACAACCTGAACCGGTGCTGGCGCACTAAGGAGCAGGAAAATGGAAGGGAGGGTCCGGGACACAAACCCACCAGACAGAGCTTTCTGGAAGTCAAAATGGAAAGTGGGGAATTCTTGGACTAAACCATATCAGTGGGCTCTGTCTGGACACTACATATCAATGGAATCTTTCTTAGAGGCCTATATATGTATACCTCCATATATATACACATATACATGTATATGTGTATATATATATGGAGGTATACAAATATAGGCACGCATGTATATATATATACACATATACATGTATATGTGTATATATATATGGAGGTATACAAATACACACACGCACGCGCGCGCACGTATGCACACACACACACACATATATATTTGTGGTCTTTGGCATTTTTGAGTCCTTGAACCTACCTTATCATTTTCAAGGTTCATCCATTCTTTTCTTGATTGATTGATGGGTCTACCAATTCATTTATTATTCTATTAACATATTTATTTGTTAATTTATTATTTCCTTATATACTCATTCATTTATATCGTTTTCACCTTGCAGACAATTCCGGAAACTGGTGTTTGTCGAAGGTGGTTCTGTGGCGCCACCTTGTGGCAAAAGCCCGAACTGCTGCCTGCAAACGAAGGAACGGGAAATTGAGAGGGATGGTCTGTGACTCGAACCCGGCACAAGGAGCTTTCTGGAGGCCAAAATGGGAAGGGGGAACTTCCTTGACTAAACCATGTCGGTGGGCTCTCTCTGGACAGTACATAGAAGTGGAATCCTACCAGATGGGGTCTTTACTTTTTTTTTTAAGATTTTTTTTTATTGATTGGCCAGACCGAGACCACAAGTAGGCAGAGAGGCAGAGAGAGAGGGGCAAGCAGGCTCCCCGCTGAGCAGAGAGCCGGATGCGGGGCTCGATCCCAGGACCCTGAGATCACGACCCGAGCCGAAGGCAGAGGCTCAACCCACTGAGCCACCCAGGTGCCCCCCATATGGGGTCTTTACTGCATTTGACTCCTTTCACTTAGCTTACTCTTTTCAAGGTTCAGAAGTTTTATTTATTTCTTTAGTCGGTTACGTACTCACTTACTTTCTCACTCACTGATTCATTCATTCATTCATTCATCCATCCATTCATTCATTCATAGAGCTATGTATTTTACACGTTATGGACAATACTCCAGAGTGGAGTTTGATGATGGTATTTCTTTGGGGCCACCTTGTGGCCAAAGGCTGAACTGCTCCTGGAACGCTAAGGAACAGGAAACTGGAAGGGATGGTCTGGCACACAAACCCACCACACAGAACTTTCTGGAGGTCGAGATGGAAAGTGAGGAATTCCTCCACTAAACCATATAGGTGGGCACTCTCCGGACACTATATGTAAATGGAAACAGTTTTATAGAGAAACACAAGACATATGAGTGGTCTGTTGCGTTTTCTGGCCCTTTCGCTCGGCTCACTGCTTTCAAGGGTCATCCGCTGTGTTCTCACGTATTAATTTATTCATCCTTTCATTCATTCGTGTATTTTTTATTTTATTTCCATACGTATTTATTTGTTAGTTTTTCATTGAACTGACTTACTCATTCGTGTATAGATTTCACAGCTGGCAGACAAGTCCTGAAAGTGGACGCGGTCGATGGTGGCTCCGTGGCTCCACCTCGTGGCAAAAGCCCGAACTGCTGCCTGAAAACGAAGGAACGGGATATTGAGGGGGATGGTCTGCGTGTGACACAAACCCACCATGCAGAACTTTCTGGAGGTCAGTTTGGGAAGTGGGGACTTCCTTGACTAATCCATGTTGGTGGGCCCTCTCTGGGACAGTCCAGCGAAGTGGAATCATACAATACGTGGTCTTTACCATTTCTGAGTCCTTTCACTGAGCCGAATATGTTCAAGGTTCATAAATGTCATGTATTTACTTACTTACATATTTATTTGCTTATTTATGTATGGATTTCACACTTGCAGATGATACCTGAGAGTGGAGTTTGATGATCGTGGTTTACATACATATGGGACGGAAACTCTCTCTCTCGTGGGCCACCTTGTGGCAAAAGCCTGAACCGCTGCCGGAAAACTAAGGGACAGGAAAAGGGGCGGGATGATCTGTGACACAGACCCACCACACAGAATTTTCTGGAGGCGAAAGTGGAACGTGGGGAATTCCTGGACTCTGCCACGTAGGTGGGCTCTCTCTAGACACGACAAAGAAATGCACTCATTTTTATAGACAAATGTAGACATACTGTGGTCTTTCAATTGTCGACTCCCTTCGCTTAGCTTAATACATTCAAGGCTCCTCCATTTACTTTAGTTATATGTTACTTTGTTACTTTCTTTCTTATTTCCTTGTTGATGGGCTGACTGATGGATTGATTGACTGACTGAGGTGGCGTTTCAGGACGGCGGTTCTTTGGGGCCACCTTGTGGCCAAAGCCTGAACGACTCCTTGAACGCTGAGGAACAGGAAAACGGAAGGGATGGTCTCCGACACAAACCCACCACAGAGAGCTTTCTGGACGTCAGAAAGGAAAGTAGGGAATTCCTTGACTAAACCTTATAGGTGGGCTTTCTGGACATTATACATCAATGGCATCATTTTTACAGAGAAACAGAAGACATATGTGTGGTCTGTTGCATTTTCTAGTCCTTTCACTTAGCTCACTGCTTTCAAGGGTCATCCACTGTATTTTCACTTATTTATTTACTCACTCCTTTATCATTTTACTTACAGATTTATTTATCTGTCCATTTTTTAGTTTTATTTGTTTGCTCATTCTTTATATATTTTCCACCTGGCGGACAATTCTTGACAGCGGACATTGATGATGGTGGTTCTATTGCGCCACCTCGTGTCCAAAGCCTGAACTGCCGCCTGAACACCTAGGAACAGGCAGTTGAGAGGGATTGTCTGGGACACAAGCCCACCACACAGACCTTTCTGGAGGCCAGCTTGGAAAGTGGGGAATTCCTTGACTAAGCCCATGTAGGTGGGCTCTCTCTGGACACTATGTAGAAACGTAATCATGGTAATAGACAAAGGTAGACAGAGTTGCTGTCTGTTGCCTTTTCTACTCCTGTCACTGAGCTTAATACTTTCAAGATGCATTCATTTGGTTGATGTAGTTCGTCAGTTGGCTACTTCCTGTCTTGCTTTCTTACTTACTTCATTATGCACATATTTATTTATGTATTCATGTCTGTATGCATGGATTTATGTACCTATGTATGTTACACCTCATAGACAATACTTGAGAGTGGAGTTTGAGGACGTGATTCTTTGGCGCCACCTTGTGGCAACAACCTGAACCGGTGCTGGCGCACTAAGGAGCAGGAAAATGGAAGGGAGGGTCCGGGACACAAACCCACCAGACAGAGCTTTCTGGAAGTCAAAATGGAAAGTGGGGAATTCTTGGACTAAACCATATCAGTGGGCTCTGTCTGGACACTACATATCAATGGAATCTTTCTTAGAGGCCTATATATGTATACCTCCATATATATACACATATACATGTATATGTGTATATACACATATATGTGTATATATACATACACATGTATATGTGTATATATATATGGAGGTATACAAATACACACACGCACGCGCGCGCACGTATGCACACACACACACACACACACACACACACACACACACATATATTTGTGGTCTTTGGCATTTTTGAGTCCTTGAACCTACCTTATCATTTTCAAGGTTCATCCATTCTTTTCTTGATTGATTGATGGGTCTACCAATCCATTTATTATTCTATTAACATATTTATTTGTTAATTTATTATTTCCTTATATACTCATTCATTTATATCGTTTTCACCTTGCAGACAATTCCGGAAACTGGTGTTTGTCGAAGGTGGTTCTGTGGCGCCACCTTGTGGCAAAAGCCCGAACTGCTGCCTGCAAACGAAGGAACGGGAAATTGAGAGGGATGGTCTGTGACTCGAACCCGGCACAAGGAGCTTTCTGGAGGCCAAAATGGGAAGGGGGAACTTCCTTGACTAAACCATGTCGGTGGGCTCTCTCTGGACAGTACATAGAAGTGGAATCCTACCAGATGGGGTCTTTACTTTTTTTTTTAAGATTTTTTTTTATTGATTGGCCAGACCGAGACCACAAGTAGGCAGAGAGGCAGAGAGAGAGGGGCAAGCAGGCTCCCCGCTGAGCAGAGAGCCGGATGCGGGGCTCGATCCCAGGACCCTGAGATCACGACCCGAGCCGAAGGCAGAGGCTCAACCCACTGAGCCACCCAGGTGCCCCCCATATGGGGTCTTTACTGCATTTGACTCCTTTCACTTAGCTTACTCTTTTCAAGGTTCAGAAGTTTTATTTATTTCTTTAGTCGGTTACGTACTCACTTACTTTCTCACTCACTGATTCATTCATTCATTCATTCATTCATCCGTTCATTCATTCATAGAGCTATGTATTTTACACGTTATGGACAATACTCCAGAGTGGAGTTTGATGATGGTATTTCTTTGGGGCCACCTTGTGGCCAAAGGCTGAACTGCTCCTGGAACGCTAAGGAACAGGAAACTGGAAGGGATGGTCTGGCACACAAACCCACCACACAGAACTTTCTGGAGGTCGAGATGGAAAGTGAGGAATTCCTCCACTAAACCATATAGGTGGGCACTCTCCGGACACTATATGTAAATGGAAACAGTTTTATAGAGAAACACAAGACATATGAGTGGTCTGTTGCGTTTTCTGGCCCTTTCGCTCGGCTCACTGCTTTCAAGGGTCATCCGCTGTGTTCTCACGTATTAATTTATTCATCCTTTCATTCATTCGTGTATTTATTATTTTATTTCCATACGTATTTATTTGTTAGTTTTTCATTGAACTGACTTACTCATTCGTGTATAGATTTCACAGCTGGCAGACAAGTCCTGAAAGTGGACGCGGTCGATGGTGGCTCCGTGGCTCCACCTCGTGGCAAAAGCCCGAACTGCTGCCTGAAAACGAAGGAACGGGATATTGAGGGGGATGGTCTGCGTGTGACACAAACCCACCATGCAGAACTTTCTGGAGGTCAGTTTGGGAAGTGGGGACTTCCTTGACTAATCCATGTTGGTGGGCCCTCTCTGGGACAGTCCAGCGAAGTGGAATCATACAATACGTGGTCTTTACCCTTTCTGAGTCCTTTCACTGAGCCGAATATGTTCAAGGTTCATAAATGTCATGTATTTACTTACTTACATATTTATTTGCTTATTTATGTATGGATTTCACACTTGCAGATGATACCTGAGAGTGGAGTTTGATGATCGTGGTTTACATACATATGGGACGGAAACTCTCTCTCTCGTGGGCCACCTTGTGGCAAAAGCCTGAACCGCTGCCGGAAAACTAAGGGACAGGAAAAGGGGCGGGATGATCTGTGACACAGACCCACCACACAGAATTTTCTGGAGGCGAAAGTGGAACGTGGGGAATTCCTGGACTCTGCCACGTAGGTGGGCTCTCTCTAGACACGACAAAGAAATGCACTCATTTTTATAGACAAATGTAGACATACTGTGGTCTTTCAATTGTCGACTCCCTTCGCTTAGCTTAATACATTCAAGGCTCCTCCATTTACTTTAGTTATATGTTACTTTGTTACTTTCTTTCTTATTTCCTTGTTGATGGGCTGACTGATGGATTGATTGACTGACTGAGGTGGCGTTTCAGGACGGCGGTTCTTTGGGGCCACCTTGTGGCCAAAGCCTGAACGACTCCTTGAACGCTGAGGAACAGGAAAACGGAAGGGATGGTCTCCGACACAAACCCACCACAGAGAGCTTTCTGGACGTCAGAAAGGAAAGTAGGGAATTCCTTGACTAAACCTTATAGGTGGGCTTTCTGGACATTATACATCAATGGCATCATTTTTACAGAGAAACAGAAGACATATGTGTGGTCTGTTGCATTTTCTAGTCCTTTCACTTAGCTCACTGCTTTCAAGGGTCATCCACTGTATTTTCACTTATTTATTTACTCACTCCTTTATCATTTTACTTACAGATTTATTTATCTGTCCATTTTTTAGTTTTATTTGTTTGCTCATTCTTTATATATTTTCCACCTGGCGGACAATTCTTGACAGCGGACATTGATGATGGTGGTTCTATTGCGCCACCTCGTGTCCAAAGCCTGAACTGCCGCCTGAACACCTAGGAACAGGCAGTTGAGAGGGATTGTCTGGGACACAAGCCCACCACACAGACCTTTCTGGAGGCCAGCTTGGAAAGTGGGGAATTCCTTGACTAAGCCCATGTAGGTGGGCTCTCTCTGGACACTATGTAGAAACGTAATCATGGTAATAGACAAAGGTAGACAGAGTTGCTGTCTGTTGCCTTTTCTACTCCTGTCACTGAGCTTAATACTTTCAAGATGCATTCATTTGGTTGATGTAGTTCGTCAGTTGGCTACTTCCTGTCTTGCTTTCTTACTTACTTCATTATGCACATATTTATTTATGTATTCATGTCTGTATGCATGGATTTATGTACCTATGTATGTTACACCTCATAGACAATACTTGAGAGTGGAGTTTGAGGACGTGATTCTTTGGCGCCACCTTGTGGCAACAACCTGAACCGGTGCTGGCGCACTAAGGAGCAGGAAAATGGAAGGGAGGGTCCGGGACACAAACCCACCAGACAGAGCTTTCTGGAAGTCAAAATGGAAAGTGGGGAATTCTTGGACTAAACCATATCAGTGGGCTCTGTCTGGACACTACATATCAATGGAATCTTTCTTAGAGGCCTATATATGTATACCTCCATATATATATACACATATACATGTATATGTATATATACACATATATGTGTATATATACATATACATGTATATGTGTATATATATATGGAGGTATACAAATACACACACGCACGCGTGCGCACGTATGCACACACACACACACACACACACACACACACATATATATTTGTGGTCTTTGGCATTTTTGAGTCCTTGAACCTACCTTATCATTTTCAAGGTTCATCCATTCTTTTCTTGATTGATTGATGGGTCTACCAATCCATTTATTATTCTATTAACATATTTATTTGTTAATTTATTATTTCCTTATATACTCATTCATTTATATCGTTTTCACCTTGCAGACAATTCCGGAAACTGGTGTTTGTCGAAGGTGGTTCTGTGGCGCCACCTTGTGGCAAAAGCCCGAACTGCTGCCTGCAAACGAAGGAACGGGAAATTGAGAGGGATGGTCTGTGACTCGAACCCGGCACAAGGAGCTTTCTGGAGGCCAAAATGGGAAGGGGGAACTTCCTTGACTAAACCATGTCGGTGGGCTCTCTCTGGACAGTACATAGAAGTGGAATCCTACCAGATGGGGTCTTTACTTTTTTTTTTAAGATTTTTTTTTATTGATTGGCCAGACCGAGACCACAAGTAGGCAGAGAGGCAGAGAGAGAGGGGCAAGCAGGCTCCCCGCTGAGCAGAGAGCCGGATGCGGGGCTCGATCCCAGGACCCTGAGATCACGACCCGAGCCGAAGGCAGAGGCTCAACCCACTGAGCCACCCAGGTGCCCCCCATATGGGGTCTTTACTGCATTTGACTCCTTTCACTTAGCTTACTCTTTTCAAGGTTCAGAAGTTTTATTTATTTCTTTAGTCGGTTACGTACTCACTTACTTTCTCACTCACTGATTCATTCATTCATTCATTCATTCATCCGTTCATTCATTCATAGAGCTATGTATTTTACACGTTATGGACAATACTCCAGAGTGGAGTTTGATGATGGTATTTCTTTGGGGCCACCTTGTGGCCAAAGGCTGAACTGCTCCTGGAACGCTAAGGAACAGGAAACTGGAAGGGATGGTCTGGCACACAAACCCACCACACAGAACTTTCTGGAGGTCGAGATGGAAAGTGAGGAATTCCTCCACTAAACCATATAGGTGGGCACTCTCCGGACACTATATGTAAATGGAAACAGTTTTATAGAGAAACACAAGACATATGAGTGGTCTGTTGCGTTTTCTGGCCCTTTCGCTCGGCTCACTGCTTTCAAGGGTCATCCGCTGTGTTCTCACGTATTAATTTATTCATCCTTTCATTCATTCGTGTATTTATTATTTTATTTCCATACGTATTTATTTGTTAGTTTTTCATTGAACTGACTTACTCATTCGTGTATAGATTTCACAGCTGGCAGACAAGTCCTGAAAGTGGACGCGGTCGATGGTGGCTCCGTGGCTCCACCTCGTGGCAAAAGCCCGAACTGCTGCCTGAAAACGAAGGAACGGGATATTGAGGGGGATGGTCTGCGTGTGACACAAACCCACCATGCAGAACTTTCTGGAGGTCAGTTTGGGAAGTGGGGACTTCCTTGACTAATCCATGTTGGTGGGCCCTCTCTGGGACAGTCCAGCGAAGTGGAATCATACAATACGTGGTCTTTACCATTTCTGAGTCCTTTCACTGAGCCGAATATGTTCAAGGTTCATAAATGTCATGTATTTACTTACTTACATATTTATTTGCTTATTTATGTATGGATTTCACACTTGCAGATGATACCTGAGAGTGGAGTTTGATGATCGTGGTTTACATACATATGGGACGGAAACTCTCTCTCTCGTGGGCCACCTTGTGGCAAAAGCCTGAACCGCTGCCGGAAAACTAAGGGACAGGAAAAGGGGCGGGATGATCTGTGACACAGACCCACCACACAGAATTTTCTGGAGGCGAAAGTGGAACGTGGGGAATTCCTGGACTCTGCCACGTAGGTGGGCTCTCTCTAGACACGACAAAGAAATGCACTCATTTTTATAGACAAATGTAGACATACTGTGGTCTTTCAATTGTCGACTCCCTTCGCTTAGCTTAATACATTCAAGGCTCCTCCATTTACTTTAGTTATATGTTACTTTGTTACTTTCTTTCTTATTTCCTTGTTGATGGGCTGACTGATGGATTGATTGACTGACTGAGGTGGCGTTTCAGGACGGCGGTTCTTTGGGGCCACCTTGTGGCCAAAGCCTGAACGACTCCTTGAACGCTGAGGAACAGGAAAACGGAAGGGATGGTCTCCGACACAAACCCACCACAGAGAGCTTTCTGGACGTCAGAAAGGAAAGTAGGGAATTCCTTGACTAAACCTTATAGGTGGGCTTTCTGGACATTATACATCAATGGCATCATTTTTACAGAGAAACAGAAGACATATGTGTGGTCTGTTGCATTTTCTAGTCCTTTCACTTAGCTCACTGCTTTCAAGGGTCATCCACTGTATTTTCACTTATTTATTTACTCACTCCTTTATCATTTTACTTACAGATTTATTTATCTGTCCATTTTTTAGTTTTATTTGTTTGCTCATTCTTTATATATTTTCCACCTGGCGGACAATTCTTGACAGCGGACATTGATGATGGTGGTTCTATTGCGCCACCTCGTGTCCAAAGCCTGAACTGCCGCCTGAACACCTAGGAACAGGCAGTTGAGAGGGATTGTCTGGGACACAAGCCCACCACACAGACCTTTCTGGAGGCCAGCTTGGAAAGTGGGGAATTCCTTGACTAAGCCCATGTAGGTGGGCTCTCTCTGGACACTATGTAGAAACGTAATCATGGTAATAGACAAAGGTAGACAGAGTTGCTGTCTGTTGCCTTTTCTACTCCTGTCACTGAGCTTAATACTTTCAAGATGCATTCATTTGGTTGATGTAGTTCGTCAGTTGGCTACTTCCTGTCTTGCTTTCTTACTTACTTCATTATGCACATATTTATTTATGTATTCATGTCTGTATGCATGGATTTATGTACCTATGTATGTTACACCTCATAGACAATACTTGAGAGTGGAGTTTGAGGACGTGATTCTTTGGCGCCACCTTGTGGCAACAACCTGAACCGGTGCTGGCGCACTAAGGAGCAGGAAAATGGAAGGGAGGGTCCGGGACACAAACCCACCAGACAGAGCTTTCTGGAAGTCAAAATGGAAAGTGGGGAATTCTTGGACTAAACCATATCAGTGGGCTCTGTCTGGACACTACATATCAATGGAATCTTTCTTAGAGGCCTATATATGTATACCTCCATATATATATACACATATACATGTATATGTGTATATACACACACATATATGTGTATATATACATATACATGTATATGTGTATATATATATGGAGGTATACAAATACACACACGCACGCGCGCGCACGTATGCACACACACACACACACACACACACACACACACACATATATATTTGTGGTCTTTGGCATTTTTGAGTCCTTGAACCTACCTTATCATTTTCAAGGTTCATCCATTCTTTTCTTGATTGATTGATGGGTCTACCAATCCATTTATTATTCTATTAACATATTTATTTGTTAATTTATTATTTCCTTATATACTCATTCATTTATATCGTTTTCACCTTGCAGACAATTCCGGAAACTGGTGTTTGTCGAAGGTGGTTCTGTGGCGCCACCTTGTGGCAAAAGCCCGAACTGCTGCCTGCAAACGAAGGAACGGGAAATTGAGAGGGATGGTCTGTGACTCGAACCCGGCACAAGGAGCTTTCTGGAGGCCAAAATGGGAAGGGGGAACTTCCTTGACTAAACCATGTCGGTGGGCTCTCTCTGGACAGTACATAGAAGTGGAATCCTACCAGATGGGGTCTTTACTTTTTTTTTTAAGATTTTTTTTTATTGATTGGCCAGACCGAGACCACAAGTAGGCAGAGAGGCAGAGAGAGAGGGGCAAGCAGGCTCCCCGCTGAGCAGAGAGCCGGATGCGGGGCTCGATCCCAGGACCCTGAGATCACGACCCGAGCCGAAGGCAGAGGCTCAACCCACTGAGCCACCCAGGTGCCCCCCATATGGGGTCTTTACTGCATTTGACTCCTTTCACTTAGCTTACTCTTTTCAAGGTTCAGAAGTTTTATTTATTTCTTTAGTCGGTTACGTACTCACTTACTTTCTCACTCACTGATTCATTCATTCATTCATTCATTCATCCGTTCATTCATTCATAGAGCTATGTATTTTACACGTTATGGACAATACTCCAGAGTGGAGTTTGATGATGGTATTTCTTTGGGGCCACCTTGTGGCCAAAGGCTGAACTGCTCCTGGAACGCTAAGGAACAGGAAACTGGAAGGGATGGTCTGGCACACAAACCCACCACACAGAACTTTCTGGAGGTCGAGATGGAAAGTGAGGAATTCCTCCACTAAACCATATAGGTGGGCACTCTCCGGACACTATATGTAAATGGAAACAGTTTTATAGAGAAACACAAGACATATGAGTGGTCTGTTGCGTTTTCTGGCCCTTTCGCTCGGCTCACTGCTTTCAAGGGTCATCCGCTGTGTTCTCACGTATTAATTTATTCATCCTTTCATTCATTCGTGTATTTATTATTTTATTTCCATACGTATTTATTTGTTAGTTTTTCATTGAACTGACTTACT
>NW_027666518.1:0-35731 GCF_963455335.1 Martes martes
TCCCACATCGGGCTCCTTGCTCAGCAGGAGGCCTCTTTCTCCCTCCGCCTGCCACACCTCCTGCTTGTGCTCTCTGTCTCTCTGTCTCTTAACAAATATATAAGTAAAATCTTAAAAAGAAAGCAAAAAAAAAAAAAACCCAAAAACAAAAAACAAAAACCATAACCCAGGGAATTCCATACTTTTGGGAAGCAGTATGTTCTTTCCATTCTACTCTAGAGAGTAATGTGTTCAGTCTTGACGATCTCATTACCTGAGAGATGTTGGCAAAATTGGAAGGAGTTCAGAGAGAAGTAGCGGACATGACCAATGGCTTGGAAATCTAACCCACAGGGAAAGATAGAGCAAAAGGCCAGAAGCCTGCTTGGAAAGACTGGACAAGCAGTTTGAGCAGACACTGGGTGGTGGGGGGGAGGGGAGGATAATCAGGGTCATAGCAGGAGGCAGCAGGATGGAGGAAACAAAGTGTAGTGAGCCAGATCCATTAAGTCTCAGAATGGGAACACTGGGATTGTGGAAAGGATAAAGACGCGAACAGTTACACCTGGATAAATGAACTCACGAGCATGTGAAGGACTTTTAAAGGATAAACTCAGGCACATTAAGAAATTTTTAAGAGCTTACCTGAACAGAAATCAGTTCAAACCAGGCAGCACCAAAGCCAGAAGTGGTTAGGTGCACCCCTAGACAGGAACTGGGGGTGAGACTTGTATAGCGAAAGTGCTAGGGCAAGGAAAGGCCATTACTTGACTGACTAGAGCTCAAAGCCCAGTTTGCTGTTGGTTGGTTGTCCATAGGGTTTTGATTTTGTAACTTTCATAATCCAAGCCATTTGTAGCCTTAGATGTTGGTCTAGTTACCATGGTAGTGGAACCATCACGGGAACTTTATATGTACCCCATTTTTTTTGAAAGTGGAAGTTAACAGCATGTTTTCCTCTAAACATGGATTCACCACATGTCTTTGTTAGAGGCAAGATGACCTGCTGCTTAGTTTCCAAAGTGTGGGCTAAATGAGTGTCAGTTTCCTGTCTTCTCCGCCAGCTTGCAGTCAACTCTGTACTTTGGGTTTCTGTTTGTTAACATGATTAAACATGATCCTGACTTCAGAATGCTTTTTGACAGTTGAGTGGCTCTTTTTGAGTGTCTTCTCAATTGGAATAAAAAGTTGAAGCCCAAGCTTTGTCTTTTGGCTCTTCTCAACTGGGCTGTCTTCCTTCTAATTTGGGGAGATCTAAAATACCAATAGAGTCTTCCACTCCCTCCTTCAGACGTAAAAGACTTAACATGAAATTATCAGTTAAGCCTAATTTCCTTCTTCTCTTGAGGGCTACTCTGTTTGTCTTCTACATTACCACAAGATCTAAAGTCTGGTGACCCCCTGTGGTGATACCCCACTGGTCCCTGCTCTTCACAGAGTTCTTGCAAGACCTTGGCTCTTGCTCTTTTCTACAGAATTTCTCTTTTCTCAAAATTCTTGCATATTTATAATTACATGCATGGTATTTAGTATTGTGTTAACCTTTCTCCTTAACAAATTTGCATCTGACAATAGTCTTCCTCATGCAGAGTCTTAATATAAAATGACTTACAAGGTGGGAATTTCAAACAGTATGATATATTGACTATATTTAGTCCTGTACCAGCTAGTTTTTTAGTCTCTAAGAGGAGGTAGTTTTCAAACAGAAAAATCAAAGGACTGTTTTCACAAGGGACTTTGTGAGGCTCAGAGCACACAAAGTAATACTTAGGTCCAGGTACTGGATCCCTTAGGAAATGCTCAGAATACATTGTATTCTTTTCTTACCTAGAGAAGGACATTGCATCTGTCTGGTATATATCACTTCAGTGACTATGTCATGTCACAACAGAAAGTTGGCTATATGGACAAAAACCTACTATGTTTTTACAATATTTTATTTTTAAGTAATCGCCACACCCAGTGCGGGGCTCAAACTCACAGCCTCAAGATCAAGAGTCACATGCTTTACTGACTGATCCAGCCAGGCACACCAAAACTTAGTGTTTTGATCATTATCTTAGGGGGATTTCCTACTCATTAAAAAATCTTTAAGGAACTCTCTAGAAATGCTAAAGTAGAGGTCTTTTTAAAGTAACATAATTTGTCTTTCTATAGTTTCTTGGCTCCTTTCCTCCAAGATGAAAATGTGAAGAGTCAAAAGGTAGTGGTTTGGGGAAGGAAGGACACTTTTTTTCAGGAGAAACCTGTTCTCTTATTAACTAGGAACTTATTTACTTAGGAAGTAGAACTTCCTGGGGGTAAAACTGTCCTTACAAGGGATGCAGGAAATTGCAGACCTTGGAACATTCTTACAGATGTGCAGATATGTCTGTGTTTATTGTCAATCTCATAGGAACAGTTTTCAGAAATAAAAGAGACCCTCAACACAGGAGATTTAAAAACATGCCATTTGAACCACTCACAAACAATCCCAAGGATCATAAATGTAAGGTTCACTGAGGCACACATTTGAGTGACTTTCCACAGGAAGAATGAGTGAGGAAGGGTATTCCTTATCTGTGTAGGTAGATTAACAGACATTCAGATTGGGGAAAAGAAGGGCAGAGTTAAGTTATGAGAACACAGCGGCTCAAAGGTGGGATACTCCTGCTCACCTCTAGAGCTGGTGCTTGGATCTCTGAGGTGAGGGCACAAAACAGTGGTGCTTGGATCTTCCAAGGGGGAGAACTCAACAAGAGGTGTGCAGTGTGGCTGGTGCTGATGCTTCTGGGGCCCACACTGCATAGTGCTTGGATCCCTGATGCAGAGCAGCTGGCTGATGTTCTGGAGGGTCTTAGGGTAGCTGGTGCCGGATGGGAGTGCTGAGAGAAGCTAGAGCTGGAGGGTCACCAGCAGTGGAGGAGGGATGCCGAGAGAATCTGGTCACCAGCCGGTGACTCCTACTGACAATCTTAGTATGAGTCCAGCTGCCAAGGAATCTGGAGTCCCAGACTCAGCATCCTAGAGCAGAATACAGATGAGAGGCTTAGTCCTGAGAGGCGGTTAGCCAATAGTCCACACAGTAGCTCCACCCCATCTGTAGAAAGATTGGCTAACTTGTGTAAAGTTACAGCTAGAATGTAGAAGGGTTGGGGTTCTTGGGTCAGTACATGGGTTGGAAGAAACCATTCTCTTTTCATGAAATCCAGCTTCTGAGTGAAGAAAGTGTTCTGCTTTTAATTTGTTTTTCTGAAAAGAAATATCAATCAACCACATTGAAAATGCAACATATCTCAATGGTGGCACAAATGGCTATTAATAATATATGTACCTTATTGTTGGGGTTGAATAGAGAGGAAATTTTTCATGTAATATATATTATTGAAAGAATTGTGGTCCGCTTTATTTTTCAAATTTGAAATGGCATTTTATGAATATAAGACTAATAGGTGCTTACCACAAAAATTCAGGAAAAAAAACCAGAAGTATTTAAAGAAAGAAAATAAAAATCCCTAAATAGTTTAGGCCACCAACCAGGGGTAACCTCTGCTAACTTTCAGTAACTATCTTTCAGTATGGTGTGCTGTCAAATGAAAACAATCACCACATTCATTATTAAATATATATTTAAAATAAAATGAACCAATTGCCTAATAACATAAATAACATATTTTATAACTATATTTTCTAAAGCAAAACAGTTTAATGAGAAGAACAGCATTATTTTACATTTTTTAATCTCTCCCCCATGACTAGCTTAATGAAGACAACTGGATTCTTAGATCTGCTTCTTCATTCAACCTGTTGAAATAGATTGTTTTTGGTTGAAGTATATAAAGAAAATCTAGCCTCACACAGATATGTAGTAGAAAAAGGAAGAGTATTTTAATAACTCTTTTGGATAATTGTGGCTATTCTTTGACTCATAACCTAATGTCTTAAAGGTTAGGTGCAATGCAATCACTGTGTTTATATTTTTTGAAGTTTTATCATTGCTAAAGAAAATTCTTCACACAATCAAGAACTATAAAGCCAGAAGGAGCTTCATCTCAGATATGGAAATCAAGACACAGTATGTGAAAGAGCCAGGTTGAGAACACTGCTATTGGGACTCCCAAACCATGACCCTTTCAACAGGCTCCCCATCACCTCAAGTTTATCCAGCCTGTTTTTTTGCCAAAAGGAATCTTTCCTTTTCAAGAAAATGAACATATTGGTAAATTGTATTTTTTAAAATAATAGATAATAAATTTCATTTTTCATGTCTGCTTCCTCCAAGTGACTCAGCTTTTTGAAGGGAGCAAGAGAGTTGGTTGAGTATTGCAGACTCTGAATCAAGATTTGGGGTCCTCCTTTCTCCAAGAGAGGAGGTCCTATGGTGCAGTACCACATTTTTACCACTAGTAGTCACTCAAATACTTGTCTAACTGAGTCTTTCCATAAATAAACAGACCGAAGTTACCCTCGCAAAACTTTTTTTTTTTTTTAAGATTTTATTTTTAAGTAATTTCTACCCCCAAGGTGGGGCTTGACTTACAATCCCGAGATCAAAAGTCGCATGGTCCACCAACTGAGCCAGCCAGGTACCCCTGCAAAATGCTTTTCTGATAGAGTGCATTATGAAGTTAACTTCATTCTTTAAAATTTTGTCACCTAATAATTAATGTAAGTAAGGCAGCAAATTTTTGTGGAATTGAGAATCATTTAGTTGTACTATTGTTCAGGAAGAAACATTTAAAAACATCTGGATTCTGCTTTCTTGACTTATGATATTAGTTTATTGTATTGCTTTATTCTCTTGTAGGTGGTAAAATAGTGATTCAAAGAATAGGATAAAATACAAATGTGACTCTTCTTTTTAGGTCCTTACTAACAGAGAAGGGGATCTTTTTCAGATTTTTTAAAAAGTTTTATTTATTTAAGTAATCTCTCCACCCAGTGGGCGGCTGAACTCATGACCCTGAGATCAAGCGGTGCTGGCCCCACCAACTGAGTCAGCCAGGCATCACTTCAGATTTTTAGAGGGCTAGATTATTCAGCAACTTTTTAATATTTAGGATTCAGTAAAACTCGATTTGGGTTTGGTTTCGTACTTCTATTTGTAATCTTTGATGTTGCATCCCTTTCAGGACTAATGTGATATGTGTGTTTGATTCATGAGCACTCAAAAATCCACAAACATTATAAATTAATAAATATGACAGAATTTCAAGCATGAAAAGTATTTCTATTAATAAAGATAAGGATTTTACTTTCAGTAAATAAAGTATGGTATGAGCTTACCTCCCCCAGAATCTGTTCAGAAATCTCAGAATTTGAACACTATTCTTTCTCTCTTTTGCTTCATATTCCTTTTGGGAAAATTCCTTGAACTATAATGTAAAGAAATCTAAAGAAAGTCTCTTCAGTCTGGTTTTATTTTCTTCTGTTTGGTTTTTCAAAATCTTAATTGGAATTAAGAATAACTGCTCTCTCCTAGTGAAAATGTCTCCTGCCACCTACTGATTGTGTGTCATTGAGCACCTTAGCCGGCTCAGGCTTACTTTTGTGATCTGTAAAATGGGAATAATATCTTCCCTGATAGAGTGTATGGGGGTATAAAATGAAATAATGTATGTATAGCACTTAACCTAGCATGTGATCAAAGTAAAACTTCATATGTCATTATTGAAGAAACTTCTGATTTTCCAGATGAACCTGTATTCTTCCTTTCTTGTGTAAAACACACTAGCAGATACCCATGGCAGGCTGAATGCTCCTGGCTAGAAAACACTTAAGAAGGTGTGATCAGAGACTAACAGCATTGGGATCACCTGGCATTACCTTGTTAGAAATGCAGATTTTTAGGGGTACCTAGGTGGCCCAGTCGACGGAGCGTCAGTGAGGTCATGGTTCAGGGTCCTGGGATCAAAGCTCTGAGTCAGGTTCCATGCTCAGTGGGGAGTCTGCTTGAAGATTCTCTCTCCTTCTGACCCTCTCCCTGCTCACATGCTTGCTCTCTTTCTCTCTCTCTCTCAAATAAATAAATAAATCTTTAAAAAAGAAAAAGAAATAGAGATTTTTTAGGTCTCAACCCCAGCCCTGCTGAATAGGATTCTATTTTAATGACCCTCTCCCTTCCCCAGGTGATTTGGAAACATAGCTAAGTTTGAGAAGTATTAGGACAAGGACACCTGCTTCGCAAAAGTTTGCTCCAAAATCATGAGATACCAGTTCTTGCTTTTATAGTCATATAATTTAACCGAGCATCACATAAAGCTAAATAAGCATATGAAAACAGAGTGTTGTCTTTAAGAAAACTAAGTTAAATGCTCTGAAACAACAATAATGGTGAATGAGTCATAAAAATTGCTCTTGTAATAAGTAAGGGTGAGACAACTGTAAAGATTGGGAAAATGGTAATAAAAAAATTTATTGAAAATGATAAAAACTTACCAAATTGAGCTTTGAGTTCTTCTCTTGCATGTGTTAGCTTCTAGACTTCACTTTAAAGAAATTGAGCCATTTAGTCACTTAGTCATTGGCTGGGGCCACTCTGAGAAGAGTGTGTGCTCAGCTCAAAAGATAAGGGGAGCCTGGAATTAACAGGTGATAGCTGCCAGCTTACCACATGTCTGGGGAGCCAGTCCCTTCCTAAAGGAAGAACCAAACAACACTCGCAATGTTTGCCACAAGCTCAATCTGTTTCTGTTTTGGCTTTTAAATCTGTAAACTGATGGATACATGCATGGTATAAATAATAACCCCATGAGACCAGTGTCTTATATACTTTGTTGGCCAAAGAGTCCTACAAATGTGTGGACTTTGAATATCCTGAGTGCAAAAATAATTATGCATTTTAATGATGGTGTTTGGAATTTGACACTCAGTCATGCTCTCTGGATGCCAGTCCCTATAAATATAGTCATCAACAGCCATCCCCAGAGCTACAAATTAAATCTTAACTGATTTTCAAATTATTGTGAATTTACTCATCAAAGTTTTGCACACAAGTGGGTTCACTCAGGATGCATGATACATATCTAAACCACCAAGGAAGTATCTGAGCAGAGTCAGCTGTTTGTCTTCTACCATCTCTACTAAGTTTTACAGACTAGTAATAGCCAGTGGAGAAGAATGTTATATGATGCAAACGACATATCTGTTAAAGGGTTAGTATCCAAAATCTATAAAGAACTTACCAAAATTAACACCCCCAAACCAAATAACCCAGTTAAGAAATGGGCAGAAGACATGAATAGACACTTTTCTAAAGAAGACATCCAGATGGCTGACAGACACATGAAAAGATGCTCAACATCACTCATCATCTGGGAAATACAATCAAAACCATGGTGAGATACCACCTCACACCTGTCAGAATGGCTAAAACTAATAACACAGGAAACAACAGGTGTTGGCAAGAATGTGGAGAAAGAGGAACCCTCTTTCACTGTTGGTCAGAATGCAAACTGGTGCAGCCTACTCTGGAGAACAGTTTGGAGGTTCCTCAAAAAGTTAAAAATAGAATTACCCTATAATCCAGCAATTGCACTATTGGGTATTTACCCAAAGGATACAAAAATACAGATTCGAAGACGTACATACACTCCAATGTTTATAGCAGCATTATCAACAATAGTCAAACTAGGAGACAGCCCAAATATCTGTCAACCGATGAATGGGTAAAGAAGATGTGGTATATATATATATGATGGAATAGTACTCAGCCATCAAAAAGAATGAAATCTGGCCATTTGCAATGATGTAGATGGAGCTAGAGTAAATCATGCTAAGCGAAATAAATCAGAGAAATACAAATATGATTTCACTTACATGTAGAATTTAAGAAAGGAAACAAATGAATGTATGGGAAGGGGGTAAAGAAAAAAGAGAGAGGGAAACAAGCCATAAGTGACACTTAATGATAGAGAATTGAGGGTTGCTATAGGGAGGTGGGTGGGGATGGGCTAGATGGGTGATAGGTATTAAGGTATTAAGGAGGGACTCTTGGGATGAGCACTGGGTGATGTATTTAAGTGATGAGTCACTACATTCTCTCAAAACCAATATTGTGCTGTATGTTAACTAACTAGAATTTGAATTTAAAAAAAAAAAAAGGAAAGAAGGATGTCAGGTGAAACATCTATCACAATCTCAAGCTTTCTCACATGAAGACAAGCTAGTGTAAAAATAGTGACACTTAAAATGAGAAAACCTATTTTTAAGAACAGCCTCTGTTATTTAGTTCCTAACTTAGTGTCATTAGGAAATGATTGATCAATCTTTACAAATTGGCTTTGCACAGGAAAAAAACCACCACCAAATCAGTCTGGCTAGAGATTCTGGGGGCCTCCCAAACCTTTTCTGTTGATGTATATTTTCTGGATTTGTGTGCATAAATTCTCAGTTAGAGGGATTTACTCCCCCCCCCCCCCCCCCGGGGAGTTTGTAATCTATTCCTCCCTCTGGTGTCTATTTGCAGTATTGCAGGTTCTCTGGAGCTGCGGCAAACCTCCCAGCTTTCTTTTGTTCTCAGCAGCCCCCAGGCTCCTAGAGTATTCTGGTCCCATCAGTGCCCACAGTGCATGAGACAGAAACAAGTCTCTCGGGCATTCCCTGGCCCCAAAATCTGGAACATTAGAGGTACACTCCAACTTTTTCCTTTCCCAGGGAGAAGCCTCTAGCTGAGTTGCTTAATGACTTTCCCAGAATAATTCCGCCTTTGGTTAATTTTCAGAGTTTTGAAAATATTGATTTTGACAGATTTTGCCAGTGTTCTCATTGCTTTTTTAGAGGAGCAGATTTTTGGAAGTCCTTACTCTGCCATTCTGGATATGCCTCTTCTCTATTTTGCCTTCATTCTTTTTTTTTTTTTTTAATAAACATATAATGTATTTTTATCCAGGAGTACAGGTCTGTGAATCGCCAGGTTTACACATTTCACAGCACTCATCATAGCACATACCCTCCCCAATGTCCATTTCCCCACCACCCTCTCTATTTTGCCTTCATTCTTAAAAGATCCTTTGAATTCGTGCATAATCTAGATTGATATTAACTTTATTTTTATCTTATTGATTCTCTCATTCTGCTGTCTTCCATTGTTAATGTGGAGAACTAACTAATTCACTCATTAGGAAGTTAGTCTGTTTATTGTCATTGGTTTCTTTTTAAGAGTTCCTATTTTTGGATTCCTGTGAATTTGGTCTGTGTGACTATGAATTTCTTTTTATTTAGTCTTCTTGGCCTTTGTTAGGCTCCTTATGTCTGTGGATTAATGTGTGTCAAGTTTATGGAAAATTCTAAGTCATTATCTCTTCAAATACTCCTTGCAATTCATTCTCTATTTTCATCCTATTTGGAGCTCTGATTAAACAGATGTTAGACCTTCTCACATTTCTTAGCTTCTCTTCTACCTATTTCTCCTATCAAATTGTGTGAACTCCAGATAGTTTTTTCTCACTCTTCTTTTAGTCCATGAATCCTCTATATCTCTGCATTATCATCCATTAAACTCATCTACTGTCTCTCAAATATATTTTTCATAACAGAAATTATATTTGATTCTTTTATATACTATTTCTATTTTTTGTAATTTTTTATCCTCTGTAGATATCTTCATCCTTTTTTATATGCATCATGTAGTCAGCAAAATTATTTCATAGTTTATAAAGTTTCAATATTGGTGTCTTTACAAGTCTATTTCTTTTCCTGTTCTCCTCATGAAACCTAGTTCTATGTGCTTAGTCATTTTTGGCTGTGTGCTGCACAGCATTTATTATTTTTTTCCCCCTATGGGCAAAATTTATACTTACATTTAAAAAAAAAATAGAGCATTTGAGTTTGCTTTTGCTAAACCACAAGTGGATAGCACAAGTGTTTCTAAAGAACATAAACTGAATTCAAGAATTGAAACTCTCTAGTTTATCCTGAAGAGTGGGATGGAATGTAATTCACCTTATGTAATGTATTTCACCTTAATTCACCCTCATCCTGAATCCTGATAGTTTAGCTTTTTGGGGATGATTGCTTATTGTGGGGAAGGATTTCTTTTGTTAGTTGTTAGTTGTCTGTCTTCTATCAAAATTAAGGTTCACATCAGCAAATGACCTCAGTGTGTGAGTGGCTTCTGAGAGCACTTATCATTTTGGGTTATTATTTTCCATTGACTCTTGATTTTGTGCCTTGGTTTTTTTCTTCTTTTCATTTTTATGCTTTTAACAAGATGATTTTGTTATTTTATCAAAGTTTTTAGTGTTTTTCTGAAGAACTAATCTGAAATACCTAACAAACCATTAATATAAATAAGAATTCTAGGGGTGCCTAGGTGGCTCAGTTCATTAAGCATCAGCCTTCAGCTCAGGTCATGATCTCAGAGTCCAGGTATCAAGCCCCAAATTGGGCTCCCTGCTCACCAGGGAGTCTGCTTCCCCCCTCTCTCTGCCGCTCCTCACCCCTTCTCATGCTTGCATTCTCTGTCTCTAAAATAAAATAAAATAAAGAAAGAAATTCCAGTTGAGCATATTTCTTCATAATGTGTTGTATCTCTGAGAGCTTCATGAATACCATGCTGATTTCTTTAGATGCTCTTTCCCCCTTCCTCATTAGGTCCATTATTGGTTTTATAGGCATATCAATTATTTTTCCATATATTTTCAATATACTATTCTGGTCTTTCATTTCTTTGATAGTTGAGTTAAAATATATGTATACTATAAAATATATATGTTTGACATCATTATACACACACATGCACACACACACACACACACACGTGACATCACATCTTTCTATTGTTGACTCTCCAACTTTCTGTAACATGCATATGACAGAACTTCTCTAATTGTGTTAACATTTCTGATTCACTTTGTTACTGCCCCACTTCACATGTCATATAGTCTTTGTAGGATATAAGAATTATTTCTGACTTTCCTCCCAGATACTTTTCCATGAAATATATCCTGTTCTTCTTCAGTTTACTTTATTTGGCATACTAGGGTCCTCCAGAGAAGGTTGTGGAGCTATATCTGGGCACTATTCTTCCTTTTATTTTTCAGTTCAAAAATTTTTTGATTTACCAATAGGTTTTCTGCCCAGTAGAATCCTGTCAGCCTGTAGGTTGAGGAGGCAGATCCTCAGCAGACTCAATGTACTGTTGTAACTAATAAGATTCAGAAAACCAAATTCATTTTTCACTCAAATCCTCTTATTTTATCTTCTTTCCCTGACAAAGTTACTACCATCATTTGGAAGAAGAAATGAAAACCATCTGTGCTTCCATGACCCTCAGCTTCTTACCTAAAACCCTCTGACAGGGATCATTTTTTATGACATTACTATTCATTCTTATAGGAGTAAGAAGAGTATGTCTGATGTATTTAATGAGCCTTGGCAAGCTTTTGTTCAAGGCTTAGACATATGTTCTAAGAAGCCAATTATCTTAGTCAGGGCACATTGTGATATTTGGACAGGAATCCACTGAAATTATTTCAAGGAAAAGAGCAATTAATTGTAAGAATACATGGCAATATTATAGAATCCAGTTGTTGGAAATATAGTCAGGTCTCTTGAGAGATAGAAAGCAATCAGGCAGCTATTTTTTCCATTTCTCTCTTCCTCTCTCCCTGTCCCTCCCTCCCAACCTCCCTCTCTCTCTCTGTCTCATCGTGGTTCCTTGTCTCTTTCCCTCAATGTGTCTATTTTGTTCTCCTGGTTGTCTTTCTTATTTATCACTGTATATCTGGCAAAAATATCTGCCAACTCAGAATCTTTGTAGACTTTTATCTCCAAAGTCCATCACTATGTAATTAATAATGTTTATGTTTCTTAGTTAGGATTCCTGAGACAGAATTTGATTAGTTCAGGTTAGATTAGTTATCTGCTCATGGTCCAATGTACTGTGGCAAAGACAGTGAGATCATGTGGTCTAAACATAGCTGCCAAAGCATGGATGGGAGACAGATTCTCTTACATGTTTGGTGTGAATGGAGAGGTGATGATTGGCTTACCAGTTCATCAACATACTGTTCTAGAATGGAGATTTATCCATTTCTTAAATGCACAAAGTATCTTCTCTGATTCAATTATTTCAATATATGCCAAGTACAGGGGTAGACAGGTTTTGTCTTGTTACTGAGTTTTAGATTGGTGGGGTTCTTGGTTGTCATTGTTGATTAAATGCCTAATAGATGTCATATAAATCAGATCAAAAGTTATCTTTTTTTAAAATGTGCTTTACTAGTCACTAGGTTCCAAACTTTGGCTTTGCTTCCTTTCTAGACTTTCAGAATTTTTTCTTTCTAGTCTTCCATTGAACTGGAGGAGGGCTGTTTTCCCCCAAAACCTGTCAGTCCTAAAATATATAACATCTGTGAAAGTTTTGAATCAGTAAAAAATAATGTCCACTTTGCAGGTTTCCCTCTCTCACAAGATGAATTACAGACCTTGGTGGTTCTCCCTGGAAGTAGGCATGTTCCCATGTCTAATAGTGGCCCTGTTGTTCTAGTAAGGACTTCTCTGCTAACTAAGGTATCTGTGCATATCTACATATACTTTTTAACCTTTTGGATGACCTCTTCGGTAACCTGCTTGTGCATATCCTATGCCAATATTTTTCTTGTTAATTTGCTGAAGTTCTTTTTATGTTCTAGGTATTAACTCAGTTTTATATTCCATCCTATCATTTGTCAATTAAAGATATCTATTTAACAAGGGGACACTATTCCTTGTTGACCAGGTATATTGATTTTGATGTAAACAAACTCATTGTTTTGTTTCATTTTGTTTTTTTGACTTTTAGTTTATGATATTTCTTTAAGAAATCTTTCCCTGCCCTTAAGCCATTTGCTTACATATTCTTTTCATTCATGCATATATTTATCTTTCACAGTTAGATATTTAATATCGCTGGACTCTATCTTTTTATGTAGGATTAATAAGAGATCCAGTTTTATTTTTTTTCATGTTGTAAGCCAGTTTTTCTAACACCATCTATTAAACAAATCATTGTTTTCCCCTGATTTGTGGTACCATCTTTATTACATATTTTGGAAAATCTTGTATATTTGAAAAATATTTTATGGTAGAAATGAACAATCCTTCAACAAATCTGA
Source organism: Martes martes (assembly GCF_963455335.1). NCBI lineage: Eukaryota > Metazoa > Chordata > Mammalia > Carnivora > Mustelidae > Martes > Martes martes. The sequence continues at coordinate 13,056 of NW_027666518.1, forward strand.
TGTAACTTACCTATAAAATCATCTAAGACTGTGGTTTTTGACTAGTTTACTCAAGTATTCTGTTTTTGCTGCCCAATTTGTCCATTTTTATCTATTTTTTCTGGAAATTTAGTTGTTTCTTTTAAGTTTTTCAAATTTATTAGTGTATGTTGGACTTTGAACATATACATATAGACATTATAATGCTCCTACTCTTTTTATAATCTCTGTGTTGTCCTAATTATTCATCATTTTATTATTTTTTTAACTAAGTGTACTCTCTTTTTTCCTTGATCAGTCTCATTAGAGGCCTCTTTAAAAAATTTTTTTTCAAAGAACCAAGTATTTGCTTTTGTTGCTCTTTTTTTTTCATTATTGACTTCTGCTCTGAAACTTATATCCCTCTGTAATAGGTGTTTGATAGTTAGAACATTCAGTTCTTCCAGAGAAGACAAGGAAAGTAAATGAGAGGTATGAATAATAAGTAGATTAGCAATCTGTGAGATACACTAGATGTAGAATAATTTGAATAGAGCATATGTGTGTTTAACATAGACTATAAGATATGGAGGAACCACAAGACACCAAGTATATATGCTATACTAAAGATACCAAGGCATACGAACCCCAATATTAATGATACCCTACGTATGCATGAGGCTTCTAAGCCATTCAATAATCATGAGATTAAATATACCGCCCACATGCCATCTATTCTAGTTCCTGTGTCCTCTGCCCAAGAAATACAGATAAAACCCATAGCTGTTAATTATGGTCATTGGCAAGCTGCGACTGTAGCCATGAGTCCTGCATCTCCCTGGTAGAGCAAGCACAGTGTGTTGACTCTAGGCATCTTCCCTCTTCTGTGCCCCTTTGCTCAAACCTCAACTCTATGCTTTCAGCAGGGAATATGTGGCCTAGAGAGGAAACATGATAGTATGGTTAGTGTATCCTGCTGTACTCTACCCTAAGATCTTCTTCTATAAGCTTCTCACTGTTTTTAGTTGATTAGATAAACGGCATGATTTGAGCATCTTAACTTGGTCTGTAAGCCTTTGCAGGCCATGACTTCTGAGTTAGCCTGCCTGACAGTATACTTGGAGAATACCAACACCTCGGGAATTTCTCATGTAACTTTTTCCTTCTTACGTTTTTCTGCTTTCATTCTGTTGCTCACTATCTTATTTCTTCTCGGATAGATATATCTAAAGTTTAAGTGTCCTCCCACTACCCAGTGAGATCCACAGCACTGGTTTGGACTATGACTTTGCACATAGGCCAGAAACATACATGGGACCTTAAGCGTACCTACCTTATTTGTATCAAATGATGACCAGTATACTGATCTCCCATCCCTCTGCTTATGGCCAGAGATGTCTTAACTTAGATTGGGGAAAAAAAAAAAAAGTTTAAGTGTCCTTCAAGGAACTGCTTTAGTATGTCCTGTAAATTTAGAGACGTAGTGCTAAATAGCATTAATGGTTAAAAACTGATATGACAATAATGTAAGACAGTCACCATCCTATAATTTTTAATATTCTTTTAAAAGTAAGGGTTATATTAAAATATTTATTATTTTCAACATAAGACTGCTGAACCTATGATTTTGATATTTATTTCTAATCCTATTGCTTTATGATCAGAGATCTTCTGAATCGTATTAATCATTGGGAATTAATAGAGGTTTTCTTTATGATCTTAAAGATGGTGTTTTTGTACATTCTGTGTATATGCAAAAGGAATGCATATTTCCTATTTGTTGAGCATAGCTAATGTATTTTCAATAGCTTGAATTTGGTAATTGTATTTTCCAGATGTTTTTATAACACTTCTAACATTTTATTTGCTTCATCTATCAGATTCTGAGGCAGGTATGTTAAAATCATCAGCTACAATTGGGGCACCTGGGTGGTTCAAGCAGTTAAGTTTTGGACTCTTGATTTTAGTTTGGGTCATGACCTCAGGATCACAATCTCAGAGTCATGAGACCAAGCCCCATGGGGATCCCTGCGCTCAGTTGAGAGTCTGCTTGAGATTCTCCTTCCTTCTCCCTCTGCCCCTTTCCCCCCAAATAAATAAACAAATCTTAAAAAAAAATCATCATTATAGTTGACAAATTACATATTTTTTCCTGAAGTTCTTTTAGTATTTATGTGTTTTAAAGCTGTATTTTAGAATATGTATAAATTTATGATGGTTATAATCTTGTTCGATTTCTTTTACTGTCACATGATTTCCTTTATGATTTTTTTGTCTTAAATTCTATTTAGTCAGAAATAAGAGACAACCCGATATTTCTTTGGGTTCACATTTCCCTAACAAAACTTTTCCCACCTATTTTCAATCTTTTATTTATTTTTTTTGTCTTATGGTCTTATGTGTATCTCTTGTTGCCTGTATGTTGTGGGCTTTATTTTTTTTAAATTTGAGATTCTCTGTTTTAATTGGTGACCACAACCGCTGTATTATAATTAATGATATATTAAGACTGTTTCATACATGTTAAGACCCATATTCATGTTTATTTACCTGAATTGCTTTCTTTCTTTTTTTTTTTTTTTTAAGATTTTATTTATTTGACAGACAGAGATCACAAGTAGGCAGAGGGCAGAGAGAGAGGGGGAGGCAGGATCCCCGCCGAGCAGAGAGCCCTTTGCGGGGCTTGATCCCAGGACCCGGGGATCAGGACCCGAGCCGAAGGCAGAGGCTTTAACCCATTGAGCCCCCCAGGTGCCCCAAGCCCATATTGCTTTCTTAATTACCCCAATCTCTATCCTCCTCTCTTCCCCCACCAAAAAAACCCAGAAAAGCTTCAGCTACTTGGTATGTTGATCTTGTCCCCAGTCTTGTCAATATCAACAAGAATTTGGGGTATTTATTTATTAACACTTAAGTTTTCTTATTTGAGGTCTCTTTAATTAATTAAAAAATATATTTATATATTTTTGGTCTCCTTCTGAGACTCCTGTTGTCTACACACTGGCACTTCCACCTCTGTTTTCTATTTTCTATCTTTTCTGTTTTCTATCTCTTTAGTCTTTCCTGCTTCCCCTGGGGGATATTCCTAATCAGATCTTCTTACTAATTCATTTAAAAGCTGTGTCCATCTTACTAATTAACTGTTATTCATTGCAATTATTGCATGTAGAGTGATTTATTTCAGCTATTGCATTTATTCATAAACAGTATTCCCCTGGGTTCTTTTGTATTCTTTCTTGTTCCTTGCTGTATTGTTAATAATCTTTCCTTATGTCCTTCAATATATGTTTTCAAACTTATTTGGAATTTTTAATCAACATTTCCTAATCACACTGGTTTATTGTAGACTTTGTTTAGTTTGTTGGCTCTCCTTGGGAATGGTTCTATTCTGGAGACGTTGAATTGTCTTGGCCTTTGAGCCTCTGACTTTGGAGTAGTTGGTCTCAAAGTCTCTTGGGGAGTGGCCAAAGACCAAGCCATGGCTTTTTGGATCCTGGTGAATTTAAGGAGAATGGAAGGAGTGAGTCCCAGGGTAAAGACCAAGTCACCTTCGCTTATCCTGGATACTTTCCTGGGCTGCTACTCCACAGGAACACTTAACACCTGGCCACTGGTGTGAAGTATTGGGGTAAGACGCCCCCCTCCCCACCCCACCCGAGTTATAATGCACCAGTCTTGTGGTGCTGGAGAAGAAACAAAGGGCAGGAATGGATGCCCAGGGTAGCAGCTTAGTGCAAACTTACTTGTTTTCATGAACTCCGTACTCCTTTAGGGCTTTTGTGCTGCTCTGAGAGTGTTCTGTGGACCCTGGGGCCAGCAGTGGGGCCAGTGGCTATAGGGGAGGTCCCAGGCCCTGGGAAGGTGAAGAGCAGAACACAATAAAACTCTGTCCTATGCTCTATTGCTGTGGCCTCCAGCCATTGTCTAGACCCCTTCCTTTCCTCAAAGTGGTGCACTCATTTGAGAAACCTAGAGTTTTTCATTTTTGTTTATTTCTTTTTTCCTTTTCCTTTTTTCCCCATTAAATGTTAATTCCTAAAGTGCACATATGCCCTCCATTTCTGTAGTTTCTCCAGGGTCAGTTTCTGGAGGTGGAGCCGGCAGCCCTAACTACTTGCCCCCCTTGGCTGGTGCTACAGTTCCTCGAACCTTTTCCTTCTCCACTCTGCCTCTCTTCATCACCTGATGCTGAGTTCCATGGGTGAGTTCATGTTCGTGGTCTCTATTGTCCTTTCTGTGCAGGCCTCCCTTCTTGAAAATCAGTAAGTGAAAGTCTTATGACAAACAGCGCTAAAATCAGCCCTCCTTCCTCTTCTTCATCTCTGCCGCAGGCCTCAAGTTAGGCCTGGGGTGTCCACTGAGAATTTCCTAAAGCATGTTTTTTCTCCCCAATGTCTGCACAAAGACTATATCTTGAAATGGAAAAGCTGCAAACTGGCACTGTGTGTGAAAAAAAAAATATCCCTGGGTAGAAGAAGGAGTCATCACTATAGAAGAAACCCTTTAAGCTATAGAAAGCTGAATTTCATCTAAAGACTACTCATTTTTTGAAGGAATCCATGGACCATGAATTAAGTTAATTTTGGACCCAAAGAGAAACATGTTATGAACAATCTCTCTCCTCTTGGTCAACAGGAGACAATGATCTGTATCCTTTAGAGTCAAGAGGGGAACGGATGGTCTTACTTTGAGACAGGATGGTGGGACCACCCAACCAAGATGGCGGTTTCAAAAACAAAGGCACTGGCTACTCTTGATTCAAATCCTAGCCTGGTCACTTACTACTAATTGTGTGACTGTGGCGGGTGCGTTACTTAACTCCTCTTTCACTTAGTTTCCTCATCACTAAAATGGGGGATAAAACCAGTTTCAGTGATTACAACGAGTAAGTAAGCTAGTGTCTAGGAGTCCATTCATATCGACTACGGTATTTCCGTGATTGGAGTTCCTTTCTTTTGTCTTCTTAAATCATCTCTATTTAAGGGATGCTCTCCATAACACGAACCCCCTGACAAAACCCCTCTTCTGATGACAGCACGCAGAAGCTGTCATGCCCGAGCACAGGAGGGAAATGCCTGCAGCCCTGAGAGTAGCCACCCACCATGCTGTGTGCACATGTTGGGACTTCGCAGCTGGGTGTATGCTTTGGTGCAGGGCGTCTGTGTGAGACAAGTCTGTGTGCGCACTAGCCTCGATTAGCCAGTCTGGCGGGGTGTGTGGACACTGACTTCCTGTCTCTTCTGAATGCATTTTCTTTCCTCCCCTCATTAAAGACATCTCAACTGGTTTTACTGAATTTCTGTTCAGCACTTCTCTTGTAGTACTTTGAGATTTTGTTGGGAAGCGATTTCTCCAAATTAAAATAAGATAAGTCTCTTAAGTAGAGGAGACGGCAGTGACATGCAGCTGCGTTGCTGGTCAGTCAGCCAAGAGGGTTTCTGGAAAGTTAGAGACAAGACATTGAATTTCTGTAAGTGGAAATTTCTGTAAGTCGGATCAGTGACCTGAGAGCCTGGTTGGTCAATGTTTAAGATAATGGAAAGTCTCTGAAATCTTTCAGAGATGCTCACTAATCCAAATGGAGGAAGGCATGTTATTAGAAAATCTTCCTGACCTGAGTTACACTGTGTTTTCTCTCCTTCAATGCTTCATATTACTTACAGGTGGTAAACAGATGTTACTCCTATGTCCCGAAGAACAAAAATAATCAGAAGGATAGCTCTTACTTTTCAAAGGTGGTTTTTCCTCGTTACTTGACTCTCACAGGCACGTACCATTCTTTCTTTTATGTTTCCAGTTATTGTTTCCTCCCCCATTGCTCCCCTGCAGACACGTAAATTACCTATGGATTAATTCACTAAAATCAATCTTATGTAAGCTTAAGCTAGGAGTGAGCCATCTTGTCTCCCCTCTCAAAATCATAAATGGAGTTTACTTCTGAGTGTACCTGACTATGTTTCTAAAAATGGCTTCTGATCTCCCCTCTTCATGTATAACTTTATTTTAATCTCTAAAGCGTTAACTCCCCTGTTAAGCAGTTGAATGGTAATCTAGCCAATGGAAGAATCACGGTTTCAGGCCTTGTTCTTAAGAAAACGAGTTTATGCAGAGATCTTGTTCTGAGAATGTTTCTTATAACTTGAGCTGGCCTACCGAGCACTAATAAAGAGGAAAGGTCACATTCAGCTACCAGTTCCAACCGCATGGGTCCCTTTGTTCTTCCACTCCAAAGATGTCAGTGGTTATGGCTTTAGGGTAATGGTTCACTTAGTAGGTTTTGATTTGTACCATTGACACAGGAAAGAAGCAGTCACCACTGGAAAGAAACTTTGCCAGGATAACTACTATTAATAAATATTTGTTGTGAAGCTAGATGAAAAGTGTATGAAATGTCTGTTGAATCAATGATAATGAATGAAGGGATAAATGAACAGGGTTGGAGCTCCATGACAATAGTGTTTCTGTCATTTCTTTTTCAACATCTTTCCCTTTTTCAAGAACCGTGATATCTTTCAAAGGTCTGTTTTGTAGTGGGGATCAAAGCAGGTGGGAAACTGACCATCTGAGTTAAAGTTGTCCTCTTGAAGAATCAGGTTTTGGTATGATGGAAAATTACTTTTGTTTTTCAGGATCACAAGGGTAATAATATCTATCTGTATCGTCTATTGGGACACAAAGGGAAAGACGTAGTCCTTATGTATCTTTTCTGAAAAAGTTCTCCAGCTCTCAGGAGAACAGAGGTTGAATCGTGTGCAGAACCTACAAATTGTTCCTGTTCCCCTTTATTTGCCTATCACAGTTCTCATTTAATCCTCATTTTTTCCATTTTATGCTTTCTGGATCTAAAAATCTTTCCAATAGTGGTCTTTATGCATTCTAATGACATTTAATTAGTCGCCTTTTGTCCCATCTAAATCTCTCTCCCAGACTATATTAAAAATCAATGATTGTAACAATTCTAATGATCTGATGTGATGTTGGACAGTTCAAGTCTGGTCCCAGAATAATGGAAAAAAAAAAAAAAGAAGTCAAGAACAAATAAAAGGATACTTCTTGCCCTAGATTTCTTTGCTGTGCTTCCCAAATTTACACCATAGAGATCAACAGTTGTGTGTGGTTTTTGCATTATCCAGGCTATGAGAACTGTGCTTTGGAGTTTATAGCAAAGTTGAAGATGGAAGCTGATTACACTGACAAAGACAATAACCTCAATGTTTTTACATATGGTTTTCTAACCTATTTGGATTATCTTTCCCCTTCCTGCTACCCAAATTAAGTGGGATGTTAGCCGCGCATGACTGAAATGAAAAAAATGACCATGGAATGAGCTGGAGACATGATGAATGAATGAAAGATGAGAATATATTTCTGTAGAAAAATATGCACATATACATCTTTTTGCTTTTAACATAACTCTGTATTAATTTATACATATACATAGCGTAAGCAGTTCACATCATTTTGGCACTATGTATAATTCTACGGTAAGCTGTGTTGTTTCGTCAGCCCCTACTATAATAGCACAATAATGTCTAGAATATTTAGCAATATATTATCACATTTGTACTAGAGCTGCCTCAAATACTCTGTTTTCCATGTTTGTAAACGAAAATAGGAACACCACTACATAAATACTGTGATTGGAAAAATACCTTCTTTTCAATTCCTCCCTTACATTCAGTAAAGGAGACATAAACCACTTTAGTATCCAAAATACATTTTCACTGAAGGAATATAATTTTCTTTGGGTGCACTAAATATCTAACCAGAACAAATCAACTTTTTGTTTTTCCACAACTAGATCACCTCTGAAAGGCAGTGGCATCCACATAGATGAGATCTGAGATTTGAGGGGTTTCGATGGATCTCCCCATTTAGCACAAAATCAAATGATGGTAACTCTGATTACTGTTGCAAATCCACAAATGAACTTTAGGTGCCGGTAACGATAACTGGTTTGTTCAGGGATTTTTGAAGATTTTATGATGAGGATGTAAGGAGAGATATGGGAACATAATATTGGGCTTTAATAAGACCCTCTACTTTTATTTTAAATGAACTGGTAGATGGTTCAACTCGTAGCAGTTACTTTTCCTCCTCCTGTTTTGCTAATAGCATCAAACAAAAGGTCAACTACAAACTGATTTCTAATTAGCCCTACTGAATCTTCCTGGAAAAGACCGAGATCTTGTTAAGCTTTGAAGCTGGGTGGAAGGCAGTTAATGGATTTATATGGAGTCTTTTAATTACCAGTCTTAAACAAATTTATCTTTTACTGCTAGATAGCACCCAAGGGCAAGAGGTAATCTGCATTATAAACCTTAGAGTGATTTGCTTTATAAATCCTGGAGCTTAAGAAAGTGGAAAACTCTCTTTAAAGAGAATATTCTCTTCCACTAGAAATTATATTTTTGGCAGTTTTGTGAAAAATTTAGTGATGGATTCTTTGTGACCTCCCAATTTATAAATGTCAGCAACCAAAGCACATTCAATGTGAAGGCCAGTTCCTTACGGCAGTTAGGGCCTGTTCGATGGACAGGATTATCCAAAACCACGCTGAGCATACGATATTAATAAACCAGTTAACAAACTGGCCCATCTAATGTTTTAAGCAAATTGACTCTAAACTTCTTTTTCATCCAAAACATTACATCTTCCTGCCAAATGCAGGTCTCCCCCCTACCTTCTTAGTCATCTCTGTATGAGAAAGCCACTTGGTCTTGCAGAGGTCATGTAATTTGTGCGGTTTACATTGTGTGGATGGTAAAACATCTGAGTAACATTGGAATTGATTGAAATAAAAAAATTAAAAATCAGATCCATAGCCAAATACAGAAATATTCTAATTCAAAGTCTAGAGTTAAAAAGAAAAATAGTGACCGTGCTTTTAATTTTTCAAAGTTATAAATGGCTCAAGATTAACAAGGAGCACCCTGTTTCTGAACTAGGTCAATTTAATTGTGTTTTTCTTGGATACTTTGCTTGCATTACTAAGACAACTGCATCTCAGTCCCGGATGAAAGATGGGGTTCACAAGGGATGCAGTGGGAGACCCCATTCCTAGACTGTCTCCCACAGCAATAGTACCAAGGATAACTTTCTCCAGATTTACTATGGACAAATTCACTTAATAATTCTTCACAAATGATATGCTCAGCTCCTGGGAGGATGGGGATCACTTTAAACGGATGGTCTGTCTGTCTCCCAGGAAATGAAGGCTCAGTGATCACGATGCTGCGTTAGCTTCACATTCAAGCGGATGACTCTTGCTCAATGATTTCCAAAGCAATGACCTCGGCACCCCCTTCGCCCAGGTTGTTGGCGGCTTCGTTCCTCGGCTCCTGGTGGCAGATGTAAACCGGGATGTCCCCGGCTTCGGCCGCGGCGGCGGCAGCGGCGGCGGCGGCGGCGGCAGCGGCATTGGCCGCGGAGCGGCGGGGGTTCCTTCGCCCCCAGCGCTGATCCCACTGGGTTTTAAACTGCGCCCACTGGCGCTTCACGGTGGTTTGGACCTGAAAGAGAAAAGGGAACCTTGTTTTCGTATAATTGTCGGAAACGACCCAAGCCAAGCTTACGGGCACACTTCGTGGAGCTTATCAGAAGCCAAAGGAGGCTGAGGTGTAATTCTGATCCAAAGGACCCTGCAGTATACACGCTCTGGTTGGGGAATATATACCATCTTGGGAGAAGAATCTTTAAGTCAGAGAAACGAGTTGCTTGCCTAAGCTACCACTGGCAAGGTCATTTGCTCTTTTTGAGCAAAAGTCTCTTCTTTAGCTCTCCTGTCCAATGAATGAAAATTGCCTTGGTTTTATTATACCCGTTATGGTATAGGTGTCCTATCAGAGGAAAAGATTTTTGAAAAGTTTTTATCTGCTACCACCTCTGATAATGCAGAAGTTTTTATCTAAACCTAAACACATTAGTGTGTGTGTGTGTATATATATATACATATATATATACACACACACACACACACATACATATACATATGCATATGCATATACCACAGCACAGCCCGGGGGTTCATTATAAGGGCTTCATACTGTGGATATTCCTTTCTCCAGCATGGCTTGAGATGGGGCGCCCCGGATAAAACTCTGGTTAATGGAGTACGAAGCTTTCAAGAATAAAATTTCAATCTCTTCCTATGAAAAAACTTCTAATATGTAAACAAACTTACCAAACTTGCTTTACAAATATGATAAACTGTATAGTAGAGAAGGAGAAGCTGCTAAAGGCAGGAAGCTCTAAATACGAAAACCGCAATAACCACCGCGGAAAAGCAGTAACGCTGCTTGTCTAGCTCTGCTTTCTCCAGAACTGAATTCAGTTTAGTCTTTAAGTTCATCTTCCCTGTCTTCTCCTAACTTCTGGCTTTTCTCTATAGCTGTGCAAGACTGAAATAGAGATTATTGCTGCAATATCTACTCTACATTTCTGATTTTCTGTGGCTCAGTACAGGAGATATGCTTTTATACAAAATATTTGCATCGATTTATGAAGACATCTTTCGTTATTTTGCTACCGAACTTGAATGTAAGACCTAACCATTATGGGGGCATAGGAGGGGGAATCTGGAAACAGTATGACCTGAAATAAAGCATGTAACGAGTTAATTGTGAAGAGCCGAATTTGTATGAATCTAAAAGAAGATATAAATGATAGTACACCATATTAATGTTATAAACCGATACGCATGATAGAAGGCTGAATAATTTCTGTGGCAAATACATTTTCTGTGTATCACAGCAGAACAGTCTTTCCAAATAATTATTAGTATTTGTCATAACATTTTAAATATTTTACTCAGAAAAAGGCAAAACAGTCAAATGATTCATCAAAGACAAGAGGGTATGAAACTTGTCACTGAAGAGAGGCTCTTTTTCATACAGCAGAGCAGCCATCAAGTTCAAGAAGACAAATGGCAGACAAATTTGGTAATCTGATCATTTGGAATACTGGTAATCCGATCATTTGGGATTATTGTGGCAACAGACTGTTTCTGTGTTTTTAGTTTTTTGGAGGTGATGAGTGTGTGAGTGAGTGTACTCTCTAATGTGCATCTATCTAATTTTATTTAAAAGAGACAAAGACCAAAACTTTAAGTGCCATGGTCAAGCTGTGTACCTTGTAGCCAAACCTTGTGTTGACAAAAGACGTACGGAGGGTCATGGACAGCATGAAAAGTTGGAGCTGTCGCTGTTATTTTCTGAGGGCTTACCACATGCCATTTTCCAAGCTCTTGATTAGTATGAACTTATTTAATCCTGCTGATTTAATGGCTACTGTTCCCTTCACTTTACATATGGGGGCTGAGGTTATGTAACATGTCCAGGGTCAGAACCACTGGAATGTGGTGGAACCACCACACCAGGGGAAGCTCGTGGCTCCTGACCGTGTGCTTGCCCACAGTACACACTGTAGACAGCTGACCATCAAGTTCTGAACTGAACTGAAAATAGAATTTGTTTCTTGTGGTCATTGCTTAGGCAGGATGAGAGCATTAAGTGTTGATACATCGACTCCAAAGACTGTGCTCTTTGGGTTTGGGTCCCAGCTTGTTGCCTGCATAGGTTTTTTTGTCTTTTTGGTTTTTTTGTTTTTTTCTTTCTTAGACTTTTCTCCTTTGTAAAAAGGAGATCAGGATGCGAATTCAGTTATGAGTAAGATTTACTGAGGTTATTTGAATCACCTCATATGGTGTTGGTGTGTAGCAGCAGTAATTTCCTACTTTTTCTCCCATTCTCACCCCTTACTGACCCCACCCCCCACCACCTCTCACCCCTTACTGACCCCACCCCCAGAACCTCCAAGGTTCTGCCAGTCAATGTGGCTGGATTTGAGAGTCAGGTATCTCCCTTTTGATAGTCTGGCACCTTCAGGCTCCTATCCGGCCTAGTTCTTTATTAGGGCTATTTACTGGTTGAAAATTGATTCATGTAAGTGTTCTGCTTCCTTTGGTTTCCTAAGCACATTAGTACAAGAGGTACAGATGGAAGGTGTAATACAGCTGGAGGGGACAGGATGGATTGGAGGAATAGAAGAGGCAGAGATGAGGAAGAATGAAACAGTAAAGAAGAAAAGCAATTAGGACAGTTCATCTGCATTTAGTGCTGAATAACTGAGCATTGACTAATTTGTTCCCCCTCTGTGACATTTCTGTCTAGAGGTCAAGACACAAAGAGAAGACAAAGTCTGAAGGATTGGGTCCATTTATTCTCTCTTACTGAAACAATGTGCTCTTGCTCACACCAGCTTCCTGCACTCGGCTGCTGCCATTCAAAACAGCAGTAGGGGGACATACTCCAAATGGGCTGAACTGGATTGGGGTTATTCTCTTCAGAAGGAATTTGGTCCATACCCAGAGTGACCTGAAATCTTGGTTTGATGGTTTTGTCCTTTAGCTATTTACCCCAAATGCCTCTATTTCAGTCACCCAGCCAGCACTGATAGAAGGGATTCAGGTCCTGTAAGAGCACTTAGACACCAGGCACAGAGCTGCTATCAGGGGCAGGAGTGGAAAATTCCCATCATTCTACTGCTTTTGTCTGAGTTGGCTCATCTCTCTGCCAGAGTGGTTTTAAGCCATTTATGGCCTTGACCTGAATTCTCCAAAATTAACAAACTGCTTGTCTCTCTCCACCAGCTATATTGTTTCTTCCCATCAGGTCTCTCTGCTCATGCTGCTCCCTCTGACCGGAATGGCCCTCTCCCACCCTTCACTGGTGCCCAAACTTGTTTTTCAGGACTCAACTCTGTTTCTCCAGGAAACTTTTCTTGACCCCTTGATACAGACAGAGTCAGGAGTCTCTCCTCTGTGCTCTTGTTGCAGTAACCTATACTCATTATTGCTCTTACTGCGTTACCTCATTGTGACTTGCTGTGTCTCTCTCTCCTCCTGTACAAGAAAATTCTAAAAAGCAGGAACCATGTCTTGTTCATTTTTGTATTCCCAGAACATGTCATGCTGTTGGGCATATAGCAGTTCTTCAACAAATACTTGTGGACTGACTGTCAACATCCATTCTAGAATGAGTTCATAACTCTTTCAGCCAAGAAAATGATCACTAATTACCATAATTAGTGCACTGATATCCGGTGGTACCAGGGTGGGGAGCTGAAAGCATGTAGGGCAAACCTAATGGAGAAATTGAAATGTTCTTTCATGGGTTTTGATATGAGACCTAGAATCACTTGAGAACTTGAATTCCTTCCAGAGGTAAACCGTAAGCCACTGGGTGTCGGATCACCTACAGCTGTTGCTAGGTCTTCTCTCATGCCATGGTGTGTGTTTTTGAGAACTGCTCTTGAGCTCCAATGAGTTGCTACTTTTGGAAATGAGCAGAAGCAGGCACTTGTTGGCAACCAGATGGGCAGGAAAGGAAGACTGTCATTGGGTCACATCACACCACCTCTCTGTTCTTTTTCCACCTATAGCATCATTTCACTGGGTCTCATTCGATGCCATGAAAGAAAGGACTGAACTTTGGGTCAAGAAACTCACTCTGCCCACATTAGCCTTGTAATCTTGGGTAGGATAGTTAACCTCTTTGAGGCTCCTTTCTTCAATCCAATTCTTCTACCTCACCTTGCTGTTGGAAGGATTAAATTGTGACAGTATATATCAAAGTGGCATCTAAGCTTTAAAGTACTACACAGGGAGGCTACTGTTATTATTGCTATTATTGTACTGTTATTACGGCAGGATGTTGACCTCAAGTCTTCAGACTAAAATGAAACCCTTCTGTCATATTCTTTTTTGGAGGGTGGTAGTGCTAAGAAAATACAAAGACCTCTCAATGACACACATAGTTTCTGATCTCATACATTCTACACTGGGTCTCCACAGAGTGCTCCGTGGCCCAGGCTTGCTACTTCCTGGATTTCTTTTGGATTTCTGTACCATTTATTTTTCTGTTGGGACTAGCCAAGAGATGGCATGGTTTTATTTGGGTCAGACTGTCTATTAAATGTAGGTCCTTAATGCTTTAAATGCCAGGTTTATAATCTAGGAACCGTCAAATGCCCTGTTGAGGCATTAGGAAATATACTGCTTCAGCATATTTTTGGAGAAGCGATGTCCCCAGACAAAGGGAATCGACAGTTTCCGTGGATTCAGCATCTCTCAAATACCAACACTGTCTTTATAGCTAAAACTTACACAGATATTTAGAGGTATCCAAAGCAGCAGACAGTCTAAGTTTAGAGTGAGTTTGTAAAAGTGCCCAGAGGACCACAAAAAAAAAAAAAAAAGGGCTTTGTTTCTCCTCACATTTAAAAAAAAAAAAAATCCCCATTGGCATATCCATGCGTATTAATGAAGTACCCTGCCCATCATGAGGCCAAAGGGTTTGAGGCCTATTTTATGTTTTCAATATTATTATTATTATTACAGAAATGTTCATAGCCTTATATAATTGCATTCCCGAATGATAATCTATTCTTTTGTGTGGAGATGGCAATCTGCTTCAATTTGTAAACCACACATATAAGAATAGGCCCTTAGCAGGATGTAAAAGACACTTGAATAATTACAGTTTAATAGGGCAGTTATCTCCTACAATACCACAGGTTGAGCTTGCTGCTGCTTTGATCACTAAAATAAGGGCATTGAATCTGTTTGGGAAAAAAAAAAAACAAAAAAACATGGAGACTTTTCATTGCTCTTGAAAAGCATCAGAAATGTTAGGAGTTGCCAATGTGATAAATGTAACATACAAAGTTTTGAATTATATAGATTCATCACTCATTATAAAAGCAATTAACACAGATCACTTTACATTTTCCCTAATTATATCAGTTTCTTTATTAACCACTTTAAAAAACAGAGCCCTGGTCTGATGGTTTGAAGTCATAAGTATTACACCTGGTTCTAGTATTAACCATCTATATGAGGTTGGTATATTTGGGCCTCAGTTTCTACATTTGTGAAAAAGAAAATCAGGTCAGAATCTTCGCAGTTGGACTTGAATGCTTTCATCTTTGGCCTTTGTTTTCCTCAAGTTCAGCATAAGCACCAGAAGTTATATACTGTTGAGTGGAAGGTGGGATTTATTCCCAGGAGTTTTGATCCATTGGATAGAAAGATTTTCAAACCTGCTCCCTCACACCTTCACTTGCTGATGCCACAACTCAACAGGCCTGCTGCAATCGAAATTTAAGATTAAAAATCATGAACTTTAAAAACACTTTAGATCCACTTGGAGGTATGCTTTAAATGCTTTTATATGACTTTCTGAAGTGGAACCCCTATTAAACCCTGTTAATTAGATGCTGAGGGATGCTTCTGAATATTATTCATAAAGTTGTCACTGATATTTTTTTCACCTTTTGGAGCATTATCTTTACTGGTCTTTTTCTTACAGAATGTACATGCCCTACAGTTTGAGGTAAATTGGGTACTTCATGATCATCATAAGACCAGGCTTTCTAATTCCCGTTCACTACGTACTCTTCTAGTCTGTAGAAGCTTTCTTGTTCTAGAAGACACCAACAAATAAATATCATCTATGATAAGGTTAATGTTTTTGAAAATATTTAACTATTATATTTCCTAAATAACATTGCCCTGCAACTCCCTCGTTCATTAAGTCATGGCCATTCATTGCTTGAAGAACAAATTAGATTTTGTCTAGAGTGGGTTCTCAAAGTGTGTTCTCTGATCAGCAGCATCAGCATCACCTGGAAACTTGTCAGAAATGCAAATTTCTCAGGCCCCATCCCTGTCTTACTGAATAGGAAACTCTTCTGAGAGGGGTCAAGCACCCTATGTTTTAACAAACTTTCCCAGGCAATTCTGATGCACATGGAAGTTTGAGAATACTGGTCTAGAACAAAGAAATCACTGTTTAGCTTTGAGTCTCAAAGCTGACTTTCTTGAGTCTCTAGAAGGACAATAGCTTTGAAAACCAGGTTTTATTGAGTGAGAAAAAGAATTTCTAAATAGAAAGGCTTATCTCTGCATTATGAAGTGAAAACCATACTACACTGGAAATAGAATTTTACTAAAAGCCATGGTATAGAGGACACGCAGGATATAGCATAGGGAGAGTCCCCTGAGGATAGGAAGGAGCAGTGGTGAGTACAAAGCCCTTCCAGTCCTTAGAGGGAGAGAGATATACAGAGACACAAATGACCTTGCATTTCCCCTTCATGGCGGGAATATCTGGGGAAATGGGGAGAAGACAGAAAGCAGGAACCATAGAAACACCCCAGTGTAGCAAGTCTTTCTCTTTGATTCCGAGAGCACAGGTCTAGAAATTGACAGCCATGTAAAGAAGTCCCACACTTGGCCTGGTACTATGTCCAAGCTGGTGCCCGAGCGGTGGAGTGGGAATGGCTATGACATGTGCTAAAGGCAGACTCATCGGCCCTTCACGGTGTGAAGAAAGGAGGCTGACCCTCTGGGCTCCTTGGGTGGGTGGAAGAAAGAACTGGTGTGGCAGAACAAGGCTGGGGCCTGGTCAAGGAGGCGAACAGTAAAAGGATCTCTAGGCTCCTCAGAAGTGAGGGAGCCACCCTGAGGGTCAGCAGGGGCAACCAACTGCACCTTTGGATAAAGGTTTTGGAACCAAATATTTTCTAGAAAGAGACTGCTGTCTCTTAGAAGCTGGTGGGATGGGCTCTCCAAAGCAAGACAAGTTACAACAAAGAAAAGCAGTGGTAATTTCCATCCACTCCAGTCTGTTACTGTTAAATTGAGATCTGTCTGATCATGCTACTTTGATCAACAAACGATTTAACCCACAGTGCATGGACAATAGCAAGACCCATGGAAAGGGAGAACATCCACTGTCTTGGTGCTCTCTCCATTTTTAAGATGCGACTCGGAACCGCTGGGCATCTTTGTAGCTGTCATCATCTCTTTGAGGTCCCTTACATACTTAATAATACATGGTCAACATCCACACTCTTGGAAGACTTGTAGGAAATATGTGATCCATAAGCATGCCCTCGTGGGTGCTTCCTGATTTCTACTCCTGTCATTCTCCAAATTCCTTCCCTGCTTCTAGTCTATCTGTCGGTATTTGAATAATTTCCATAATGGGAATCACTGACAACATGCAGGTAAGAAATGAAAATGAAAACCTCCTTCTGCACTGTCTAGCTGCCATCTCAGCCCCCTTGATCTCTGCTAAAACTCAACGTGCTCCCAGCAAGCCCACACACTGCTCTGCGGCAGTGGCAGTGGCAGCTTCGAGACCCGCCCGCAGGGCTGCGTGCCCTGCCGGGTTGATGGGGTATAGACAGCACCTTCACAGAAGGCCCAGTGGAGAGCCGCAAACCTAAAATTCATGGGGCTGTGATGTTACATTTGGCACAGTACAAAATTTCTATCTTATTAGAAACGTCACACTGGTAGCTTCCCCGGTAAAAGAATCCTAATTAAAATGGAGATGGTTTCTTGGCTTTGAAAAGCAGAGATAACATACTCAAATGAAATAGAAACGTTCAATTGTTAGGAAGACTTCTTGGCTTGCTTTCTATGCCTGATGCTTCAAAGACAGCGTCATGGTTAAAACAGAGGAAGGGTTGAGGTATTTTTGCAAATGCCTGCAATCCTCTCGTGTTTTCAAGGTATCCCCCTTCTGAACCTGATTTTTATGTTAGCTCTATAGAGATATTGCTTTAGGTGGGAAAATTTATTTGTATGGCACCTGAAACAACTTAAAAGACAGACTATACATTCATAGAAATTGATATAAAGATGGGATGCCCTAAACCCTATTTATTTACTTAGTTTTTGCTGTTCTTAAAACAAACAAAAAACCAAAGAGACACTAACAGCTGACAGCAGAAGGGTGACTTTTCATTTCTACCCCAGGCCTTCAGCCTAGCCCCTAGTGATAGTGAATGGACAATCTGTTTCTGCTGAATGAAGGAATGAGCTTATGGGTGAATGGATGAAGGGAGGAATAAAATGTACCAATTAAAAAGCAGAATGAGAGCGACAAAAATCTTGTAAAGCAGTGACAAGGTTGGAGATAAATAATACGTCATAGAACAGCAAAATCTTATAGGTGCTCCCTGTTTAACTGAAGAAATACAGAGTAGAGAATTAAAGATCTATTGATTCTGGTTAGAACACCTTTCTAATTACTAACAGGAAAATCATACGTTTGTTGATCTCTTAACCAAATGTTATTTTCCCTTGGTATAGAATTATTCTAAATAGGGGTCAATGTTAAATGATAAAAAATAACTGCACATTACAATTCATGTGTTATATAACTAGAAAAAGAATATGAACAAAGCTCCAGGGAGGAATTATAGACATATAAATATAAATATTCCAGTGCAGTGGAATATTTAGTTCATTTAATCAAGAATCAGGAAATCTAGGTTCTAGTTCTGGTTATGGAACTATGATTGTGACATTGTTCAAGTCACACGTTCTTCCTAGAGTGTAGGTTTCTCACCTGAAAAATGAGGGAACTTACAAACTATGTTTCTTGAAACCTTGGGTCTTCTTTGGTACAAATTTAAGCAGCTCCACTTTTAAAAAAGAAATTCCAGTATAATTAACATAATATGTTGCAAATGGCAAGATTTCACTGTTTTATGTCTGAGTAATATTCCTTTGTATGTATGTACCGGAACTTCTTTATCCATTCATCCATCAAGGGACACTTGGGCTGCTTCCATTTCTTGGCTATTATAAATAATGCTGCTATAAACAAAGGGGTACATATATCTCTTTGAATAAGTGTTTTCATATTCTTTGGGTAAATACCCAGTAGTGGAATTACCAGATCATGTGACAGTTCTATTTTTAATTTTCCAAGGAGCCTCCATGCTGTTTCCCACAGTGGCTGCACCAGTTTGCACTCCCAGGGACAGTAAGCAGCTCTGTGTTTCTACTTCACAGTTCGGGTCCCAGGCAAGAAGATTTCATTGCAAGAAAGGGCACTCTGGCTAACCGCCCCCTGACAACACTGGCCATGTGGATCTCTAGATTTCCCTGAGCTAAATATTCAGATAATAAATTACTTATTTGAGGCTCTTTTTGGGGTCTTAACTTCAGGAGGATTGCCACAATGTCAAAGACGTGGTATGACACTGGCACCAAGCAACAGGACAAGAAAGCAGTGAACCAGTTCACACTGGCTGGATCCTGGCGCAGCCCCAGTGAGGAGCGGAGTCTTCCAAAAGAATGGCAGCATGACTTCTCTTTCTAGGAGAATCCAGAATAGCTCCCACTCTTGCTGCTCAAGGGACTCACCAGCTTAAGATGCCATGCAATGAAATCAGAACATAGCTGCCCATGTGGGTAATATCTACAATTCTCCCATAGAAACACAGATAAGATTCATGTGAAGTAGTGGAAAAATACATGATCCTGTATGTCACGAAACCCCATGAGGTCAACTGCAGAAGTGAGAGCAAATGAAATGTGACCAGAGGCCCTTTGGGAACTGTAAAGTGCTGGCTTTATATCAACGAGTGATGGTATTATGTGAAATGCACGCTTACCTCGTTGTTGCAGAAGCAGTAGATCACGGCGACAAAGAATCCCTTAAAAGAGGAGGAAAAATAGAACTGAGATTATTTTTGGGTGCGTTATGTTGTTTAGGAATCAATATTAATAGACAGCCTGAAGAGGAGCATTTCACTATTGCGTTAGCAAATCAAGGCTCGATGAAAGACAATTACTAGCACACTCATATTCAGTTCTTCATTATAAGAATATTCTAGTTTAAGGGGGTACAGCTTCCAGCTTAGGGTCCATTGGAGACATTTCCTACTGACAGGAACATCTGCCTCTCTGCCCTGTGTTTTCACGGCATTGGTGACTGTGACTGTTGACTGGTGACTATCAGGTTGGGAAACTGATTGGCAGTGGTTATGTTGATCTTCAAAACTCCCCCTCATAAAGGCAAAACAAATTTGCTTTCCCTCAAACTACTGGATAGGGGAGGGAAAGGTGGAAAGGACAGTGGGAATAGAAACTCTGTCCTTAGTACTCAGTACTGTGCAGTGGGTCCGTCCCTGGACAAGTATTTGTCCTCAGAAAGATGTGTTCTCAAAGCTCACCCTCCCCATTTCCTTCCTCGGTTTTGAGATTCAAAAATAAAAGGGGGAAACAGGTAATGAGAGAGAGAGAAGCTGTATCCCTTCCAGGTTATATATATTTGCAAAGGTCCTTCTGATCACAGATGGACCTTAGAAGTGCTTCTGCCTACGTCAACTAGCTGAGCAAACAGCTGATCAATACAACACCGGCTTCTTTACCTGGAAGTGAATCAGAGAGTGCATCAGGTAATCGTAGATCTTCCCAAGCATCTTGTTGGAAGGCCTCCAGGGAAAGACGACAAACTGGATTCCGAGCAGGGGCACCAGGATCAGAGTGGCCCTCACCGCCTTCAGGTACATGTGCGATTCCGCCTCCTGGGTCTCCCTCAGCTTGCTCACGAGCACCCGGACGATGTTGAGCAGGAAGAAGAAATTGACCTGCAAAGATGTGACATTATGAGCAAATCATCCAGGTCCGGCCAACTTAAGGATGACTGCTTTCCTTGACTCTTGTTTATCTCATCCTGGGAGCAGATGTCACAGGACGGGAGAGACGGCCTGTGAGTTGGTGTAATAAGCTCGGCATTACCGGGTGCAGCCGTAAAACCAAAGACCCTCTCTGGACCTGAATTAACGTTTCCTTTTTTTTTTTGTCCAAATGAGAAAACATTTTTTCCTGTATAAGTAAATAAATTAAGTTTAATTCCAATGAGAGTGGTTTAATTCCAATGAGAGTGGTTCATTCTTCACTTTGATTTTTATGATTTTTTACGAAGGAGAGTCATAACCGACACTTTTAGATCTTGATTTCTGGTCATTTCATTATGGAGATTTTCCCCTTAGGCAGGACTACTTCCCAGAAAGTGAAATGAGGACTGAAGAATTCATCTCTAAAGTTTATGTAGTGGAGACAGCTATCCCAGCCCTCTTTTCTTTCTAATAACATTTTTTAAAGAACATGACTTCATTCAGGTGTAAGCCACATTCAGTAAATTGGAGACTTTAAGTTTACGTTCAAGAAGTTTAGAGAAATGTAGGTACCTGGGTAGCAACCCCTCCAAACAAGAAAAGGACATTTTCATTACCCTAGAAAGTTCTCTCCTGCTTCAACAACCCCTCCACCTCAATCGATCACTAATTTCTATTACCACAGAAGTGGAGTGTTATACAGTATGTACTCTTCCATGCCTGGCTTCTTTGGTTTGACATATTATCTGTGAGATTCATTCACGTTGTGTATATTGGCATTTCATTCCTTTTTATGGCGGAGTAGTACTCCATTACATGGATAATACACATAATTTGTTTATTCATTCTATTGTTGATGGAAATTGGCAAGGTTTCACAATTTGACTATTACGAATTAACATGCTATGATTATTTGTATACGAGTCTTTGTGTGGACATATGTTTTCGTGTCTCTTGAGTAAGTACCCAGGAGTAGAACTGCCTGTTGATATGGTAAATGTATATTTAACTTTATACGAAACTGGCAAACTGTCTTCCAAAGAAGTGGCTTCATTTTACGTTCCCTCTAGCTCTCGCTGAGCATTCAGTTGTTCTCTACCCTTGCCAACTCTTGGTATGCTCACACTTTTTAATATTAGCCATTGCAGTGGGTCCCAAACTGCTTTTGGCTGTGGAGATTAATTTCAAAACCAAGGTTGTTTTAAAATTTAATTGATGATTTATTTTTAAGTGATTAGTGTGATTTTTCTACCCAGAATAGAAATAAACATAGTGGCCCCCAAAACTCAAGAAAGAAAAGAGAACTTTAGTAATAATTAAACTCTTCAACGGAAGAATGGATAAGGAAGATGTGGTCCATATACACTATGGAGTATCATGCCTCCATCAGAAAGGATGAATACCCAACTTTTGTAGCAACATGGACTGGACCGGAAGAGATTATGCTGAGTGAAATAAGTCAAGCAGAGAGAGTCAAGTATCATATGGTTTCACTTATCTGTGGAGCATAACAAATAACGTGGAGGACAAGGGGAGATGGAGAGGAGAAGGGAATTGAGGGAAATTGGAAGGGGAGGTGAACCATGAGAGACTATGGACTCTGAAAAACAACCTCAGGGTTTTGAAGGGGCGGGGGTGGGAGGTTGGGAGAGCCAGGTGGTGGGTATTAAGGAGGGCACGTATTACATGGAGCACTGGGTGTGGTGCAAAAACAATGAATACTGTTACGCTGAAAAGAAATAATTAAAAAAAAAAACACCTCTTATAAGGTATTGGAAATATTCAAGATCCACATCTGTGAGTCTTTGTGAGGACAGTTGGGCTGGCATGTCCATCACTGGTCTGGAGGAGGGCAAAAGAAATTGAGTGTGCACTGGAGAGACTGAGGCAGTGGGAAGTCAGGTTGGATGATGACTCGGTTTGATCAGCTTCTAATGGATACTTCTTCAGTACATGAGCAGAACATGGTTTATGACTCGGACTGTTTTCATTTTTCTTTTTCCAAGGGAAAAGCACTGTTTTTGAGGCTAGTGGGAAAAATAATGTCTAAATATTAAATGGGCTGGTTGTCATGTTCACTGCTATAGGGTAAACCTTGGGTAAAAACAAAGAGCTTGGAAATACATGCAGATGGTCGCGTTCTCCTCAACCCCAACTTCTTACTAGTCATGTGATTTGGGAATGAGTTTACTTGAATCTTTGGGTCTAGTTTCCCTAATGAGTACAAATAGTCC